>NW_007578150.1:288394-336758 GCF_000690725.1 Stegastes partitus | reverse complement strand
TTTTGGGTGATGAGCTTTTTTGGTTTCTTGCTTAGATGAGAAGATAGAAACCGTAAATTTAGCATAAAGACAGTTTTCTCCTCACTTATCACCAAAAACACAGCTATAGCGGTGTTTCTAAAATGCGAAACTCTTTCTTTCTTCTTGTTTTTCAGACGGATGAGAGCGCGTTTCAAGGACAAAGCCAGATTCAGTGCGACCAACCAGTGGAGCCGATCACCTCCGATGCCCCTGAAAGCGGCACACATACTGTCGGCGAGTCGAGGTGATATAAATAGATCCACACAGAAGCACTCTGCACTAGTCTGGTGGAGAAAGTTTTATTTATACAGCCTCAAGTCAGATTTTACCTCAGAGGGCTTTGAAATCTGTACAATGTTCGACAGTCTTCAGTCTGAGAGCCTCGGTTCAGATGAACCTTTAGCATAAAGACGCCTGGTTCTGTGCGTCTGCGTTAAACCAGAGTGCTTTGTGCATGTATATAGGGACGCCCTGAGGACAGCCGGGTCAGACGAGGGAACGGATGAACATGTGGCCTCCACTCAAAGCAGACAGCAGCAGCAGCAGCAGCAGCAGTGACGCCGTTTATTCTCAGAGACTCCACCGTGTGGCTCAGAGCAGCAAAGGCCTCAGATCTGAGCCTCGATGTAATTCACACAGCGTGATTCATATCTGGCAGCCGGCGAGCATGTTGAATTAATCATCAGAGATTGTGGTCACCTTGTGAAGAGACAAATTAGGGTCATGAGCGTTGTAGCTGCGTATCAGCACGTCTCAATGTGTGAAAACTTTATGCATGAATACATTTAGATCAGTTAATGTGTAAAAAAAAAAGAAAAAAAGAATTTGAATAATTTTGAATCTGTGAGGAGATCTGAAGCTGTGCAGGACGTTCTGAGGAGAAATGAAAAAGATTTACGCAAATAATGTGAGAGAGCATAAAGAAAATCTGCACTAATGTTTGCAGCTGAAAATCTGATCAGTTTGCAGTTTCACGCGTCTGTTTGTTTGTGAAAAACGTTACGTGTAAATATAAAGTTTACAGCCAAAAGTTAGAAATATAAGAAGGCAAAACTGTTTCCCCACATTTCATCATTTCCTGCTGCCTCCTGATATCCAACAGTGACGCTCAGATTAGAAAATAGTATAAAAAGTCCAGTTTGAATCATGTGATTGAAGCACTTTTACACATTTGAATTTATTCCTACAAAATGTTTTCACACGTTCAGACATTCAGCGACAACATTTGTTTCTTTACACTGTAAAAAATTAAAATTAAAATTAAAAAATGCTATCATTCCAGCAACTGGAGCCAAAATAATACTGTGAAATAACTATCTAAAAAACACAGTAACTTTCCATATTTAAAATATATTTTCTAGCCCTAGTTTTACATTTTTTAAAACTTTTTATTTGTTTAATGCATGTAAAAACAATGAAGTGATATATAATATGCAATAATAGTAGACAGATAAAACCGTATTTCGACAGATTACTAATGCTTATAGATGTTATACACTGATGAAAACATCATAAGTCAACATTTATTTTTGAAAACATCCTTAATAAGACAAAACATGTCTTATTTAACAACGAAATCTATGTAAAGTTATGAAAACAATACTTTTTTCCTGCTAATTGTCACCATTTTTGTTTAATTTAAAAAAATTATTGACAGTGTGAAGCTTTAATTTAACAGTTTGGTCACTAAATTAAATGGAAATTATGATATGAATGCATTTTTACAGTCTTTTTATGTTTAAATAAAATAAGTCCAGTTGGAAGTATGAGGTTACATGATACAGCTACATGTGTTACTGTTGTATTTACGTTGTATTTGTATGTTCACAGTCAAATGTTGTAACTATCGATTTTTTTGTGTTTCTCAAAAATACAAGCACACAAAAAAATTAAAGGAAAAAAATCTGTAAAATGACATTTTATTTTACAGTGTAGAACAAAGCCACCATCATATTGAATGATGATATACAGAGCTTTTCCAAAATATGTCTGACTTTATCAGGTCTGTGTTAAGGTTCAGTCTGGGCGGGATCCAGAAATGCAACACAGGGGATAGATTAGAAGCAAAAATTATTTACTGGTGCAGGGAAAACAGTGGACAGCGGGAAGCTCGTGAGGGTTGCTGAGTGAAGGAGTGAAGGAGGGTATTCCAGGGGAGGTTTTCCAAAGGGACCAGGAGGCAGAGCTGCTGAGGCTGGAGCTTGGCTACAGAGAGCTGGGTCCGGGAGGCGTCACTCTGACGGGGAGGCTCTGATATCAACGCAGACAAAATCACAGATAGACAAAAGCAAATCTCTTCAAGAGCAAACAGTTTCCGCAGACATCAAGGTGACCTGTTACCACTGGAGGGAGGAATCATCCACTGGAGCACAGGTGGAGGCAGGCTTTATCCAGCGCTGATTATCAATGAGCCTCAGGTGTGGAGGAGAGTGAATGCCTCCTCTCCCATCCAACAGCCCCGCCCAGCCTGAAGCGACTTACAGCCCGCAATATCCATCCATCCATTATCCATACACTGCTTAATCCTCACTAGGGTCGTGGGGGGCTGGAGTCTATCCCAGCTGACTCAGGGTGAAGGCAGGTTCACCTGGACAGGTCACCAGTCTATCACAGGGCTACACTTAGAGACAGACAACCAAGCACACTCACATTCACACCTACGGACAATTTAGAATCACCAATTAACCTCAACATGTTTTTGGACTGTGTGGGAGGAAGCCGGAGAACCCGGAGAGAACCCACGCTGCACGGGGAGAACATGGAGACTCCATGAAAAAAGATCCCGGGTTTCTTCACCGGGATGCTAACTGGCGACCTTCTAGCTGCGAGGCAACAGTGCTACCAACTGCGCCACCTTGCAGCCCCAGCACGCAACAGACAAGCATATATACTACAACAGGGGTGTCCAATCCTGGTCCTGGAGGGCCACAGTCCTGCATGTTTTAGATGTGTCCCTCTTCCAACACACCTGATTCACATGATCAGGATCGTTATCAGGCTTCTGCAGAGCTTGATGATGAGCTGATCATTTGAATCAGGTGTGTTGGAAGAGAGAAACATCTAAAACATGCAGGACTGTGGCCCTCCAGGACCAGGATTGGACACCACTGAACCACAACACATCGCAAAACACCCAAAAACTCAGATCAGCACAATCTGAACAGCTTTACATTTAGTTGTTGAGCCTGTAGTCACTTGACTTTTTACAAAACAGAAGAAAATCCTGCATCGAACCTTTAAAACCACTTTCCAGCAGGTGAGCAGTTAATTGTATTGATTATTTATTATGAAGGCTTAAAGATGTGTGTGAACAGAACTATTGAATTAAACATCATTGACTGATCCCTGTAACATGATTTTTAAAACAGCTGATGTAATTATTGTAGAAAAAAGTCACAATCTTTACATCGTGATGCTGCTTTGAGTGAACCCAGTGAGCTTGTTGTGGTTTCAGTTCCTTGTTGAATGAGTGAAATTTAACCAGTCAAATGCAATTTATGAATAAATAACAGTTGTGTATAAATCACTGATAGTTGTTGTTTTTATTATTATTTGTGTCACCCTCTAGCTTCACTTTTAATGCAAGTAGATGTTTTGTTTACATCTTTTGACCTACCAGAGTTTGGATTCAGGTGTGTATATGTCTAGCTGGTATGTTTCACAGGCTTATTGCTGTTTAGAAGCCTGTTTGTTTTCTCTGCAGCCTGTGAAACACTCACTCTGTGTTTTCTGGCTTCGCTGCTGCTGAGTGCATCTATGTGAAGACAGTAAGGAGAGCAGTCGGCCTCTGGCCCCTTGTGGTCCACAGTCTGGAGAAGGAGATAAATGAATGTGCTGCGAATGATAAAGTGGCCGCCCAGTATGATCCTCTGAGGCAGTCACCTGAAAACAGCAGAGCTGCTGTTCAGTATTTACCGTCTGAGAAGTCTCCTTCTGTTGAAGCAAAATGTCCTCAACAGCCACCCAAGTATAGAAGTTCATCTTTTTTAATGTGATCTAAGAGTGGCTTATCTAACTACAGCACATCACTCTAAAACAATACAATGTGTTTTTAGTGCTGCTTATTGTCTTATTCAGTCTGTTAATTTACTGACTGGAGGAGCCATGTTTTATATGAAGTTGTTTTGGTATACACACTACACCGGGGTGCAGCTGAACTCAAGGCTGCAGGATTTATGTATTAATTTTAGCTTCAGAAATCAACAAGACATGTCATTTACCTCTGCCAAACATTTGCATTACAGTAAAAGCTGTAACTGTAGATCAAAATATGGGAAATTAATGCAAAATCACATGGCTCATTTTGTATGGAGTACAATTTTATTCAACATCAAAGTAAAAAAAAGAAAAAATGATATAAAATTAATAAATATGCATTAAAAAAAGTCCCTTGAAATGACTGGAAGTAGTTGGTTGCTTAGTTATTCCCTTTACATTGTCTTATCTCTTGTTATTTGCAGCTGCAAGCTGCTGTTGGCCTCTTGTTGCAGGAGCAGCTCTACAAATGTAGCTTTTTAGAAAATTAAACCCTGTTTTTAGAAGTTATTACCACTTTTTTTTTTTCTTCATACAAATTAAATGCAACACAAAGTGCTGATGAAAGGGATAAAACTGCAATAAAGCAACGTCAACAACCTCCCCATCTGCCAACTAAATAGATAGATATAGATATACTAAATAACATAATAATTCAATAAAAATAATTAATAAAATAAAAAAATAAAATATTAGATAGATTTGTGAAGGGCAAAAATAGAAGTGAAAATTCATTAAAGCAGAATCAAAAAGTAATAAAGTTACATTTAATAGACTCAAATATAATAACGACCGAATAAATAGAGAAATCCATAAATAAAATTAATTCTGAGAGGAAATATTAATAAAATCTATTAAATCAATCAAAAGCCTGACTGAGACAGTAGGTCCTGAGCCTCCTGAATGTATTTTAGAATTATTTCATATGCATATTTATGCATTTTTATTCACATATTTGTTTTAATATTAACAAAAAACATTACAAATAATTTTAACAAAAAATAACAAAAAACTTTTTAAAAAAAATACTGCAATAACAAAATTGTGGGTACATTATCCTCCATACCAAAACTGTAAATTCATCAAGTCATACTGTACATATCTATATGTAAATTCACTGCCATATATTTACATTTCATATGTAAATTCACCAAGTCATTATTTACATATCAGCACATATGTAAATTCACTATGTCATAGCTGTACATATACATGCCATATATGTACATATCCATATATCGATTTTGCATGTCTGGTATATTGTTTCTATGGGACCTTTCTTATTACATCTTCATTTTTTTTTATGCTGTATCCCTATTGTACCTTTGAAAATCATGTCCTGCAGCTTTCTGTATCCTGCTGCTGTAACATGTGAACTTGCCCAGTGAGGGATCAATAAAATCAATCTTGTCTTAACGAGCCAGACAGACGTCTGTATATAAACACTACAGCTCCCATGATGCATCGGGCCCGCTACGGCTTCGGGTGCGTGCCCTCGTCGCGGAGCAGACACCGCACTGTGCGATCGTGCAGCCGGCCTCGGCGTTAGTAAGAGGTAAGTTTTTATTACTAGTTTTTCGGGCGCCCTCACGCCGAACAGTGAATGGAAACATGCCCGAAAACCAAACGCCGTAGTTTAGTGTCGCCTTTGGACGAGCTCAGCGCCGGATAAGTTGTTAAATCGGCTGCTCCTGCCCGGTTCGGGGGCGCTAACGTCGGGCACGCCTATGTAGGGTAGCTGCTCCGGAGCTTCCAGAGCTGAGTGCGCGGGCCCACAGGAGGCATCAACACTTGGAGGAGACGGGGGTATTTTTAGTAACCGGTGGAAAGGCCAACAGCAGCAGCCAGCCAGCAGGCCAGCCGGTTAGCTAACGGCCGGAGGTATAATTTATCTGACGTCTAACATTAGCATCCGGGGAGGTGTGCTAAGTAAACCAACTGTTAGCAAACAAGACTAGCTAGCAGCTAGCACGTCGGCTAACTAGCTACATTTTCCGTTAATAGCTCGTTAAACCGCCCTCTCTCTCTCCCGTCCACTTCTCGGTTGTGTTTACGCGGGCACGGAGCCGCCGGTGTACCCGTGGGGGGTGTTCGGCCCCCCGCCTTCGTCGTTTCGCTTTCCCCGGTGCTCGGCTCGCTCCGGTGTATCGTTATGTGGGGAGCACATGACTTCTTGTGCTGTCAGTGTCACCCGAGCGGAGAGAGGCTCGGAACGGCGTGCTCAGCAAAACACCGCCCGGGCCGCTCCGGTGCGAGGAATTCTGCTGTGTGACGGTGTCCGTGAGCTGCCGCCGCTGGGCTACAGCACGGCTCCGGGTGTTGTTTTAACTGTCAGCACCGGGAAAGTAGCGAAAATTCAGTTTTAGTAAGTGTTAAGTGACGTGGAGACTGTTTGTTTAAGCCTCTCACAAGTTTAATTTTGGTACCGGATGAAACCTTAGACTGGATTTAAGTGGTGCTTTCATCTAGTTTGAGTAGTGAAACTTTTCTGTGTTGTTTTTGTTCTTGATCTGGACACATTTTAGATGATTAACCTGCTAATTGTTTTCAAGCTATTCTACAGCATATTCCACTGTTTTTCTCTGCTCCACATTATTGTTACTGTTAGTTTATTATTAGTTATATTTATGATGACCTAAAAGTTGTGACTTGAAAATACAAATATTCATACATTTTATCTAATAGTAACTTGGGTGAGTGATCTCAGCATCTCAGTTTTGCTACTTGTTAATGAATATACTGTAAATACTCGCTTAATCTTGATTGCTGAAGCAGTTCAGTTTGTTGTTAGGTTCTGGATCTTGATAGGTTTTCAGTTTTAACCTGCTAATTGCACTATTTTCAAGTTATTTTCGAGCATATTCCACTGCTTTTCTATGCTCCACATTATTATTACTACTAGTCAGCTTATTGTTAGTTATATTTATGATGACCTAAAAGTTGTGACTTGAAAACCCCAATATTCATGCATTTTATCTACTAGTAATTTGCGTGAGCGATCTCAGCATCTCAGTTTTGCTACTTGTTAATGAATATACTGTAAATACTCACTTAATTCTGATTACTGAAGCAGGTTCGCTTGTTGTTTTGTTCTGGATCTGGACACATTTTAGATTTTAACCTGCTAACTGCACTGTGTTCAAGTTATTTCACTGTGAAGTTAACATGTGACTCTACGTGATCCCACTTTCAAGATTCAAGAGGTTTACTGTCAAATGCACAGAAAACTAGACGGTTACACGGGACAATGAAATTCTTATCGTGCTGATCCTATTTAACCAAATGTACACAGTGTATAAAAAAAAACTAAAGCAACTCTGAATAAATAGCAGACTTAAACTGACAGCAGCAGTGCTCCTAAAGTGCACTTTGCATTTGTAAACTTTGATTGTATAAAGTGATGACAGTCGTGGTTATACAGTGCAAATAAATCGGGGTAAACAGTTCTACATTATGTGTTTAGAGTTCAGTGAAATAGTCCAGTTCAATGTTCCTATCCTCTACATTACTATTACTATTAGTCACTTTATTAGTTTATTTTTTTATTTATGACGACTTACGGAGCTATAACTATAGGTAAAGTTGAGACTGAAAATGCAAGTTTTCATGCATTTTATCTAATAATTTGTGTGAGCGATCTTAGTTTTGCAACTTGTTAATGAATTTACTGTAAATACTCACTTAATTTTGATTACTGAAGCTGTTTTGTTTGTTGTTTTGACCTGGATCTGTGTCTTTTAACTTGCTAACTGCACTGTTTTCATGTTATTTTGCTGTAAAATTAACATATTATGTGACACACTTTGCTCTAAGCACATTAGGTTCATTGCACTTTCTTTCTGTGCTCCACAGTAATGTTATTTATTTTAGTTATTATTAGTTGGATTTATGAAGAATTACAGAGCTATAATCATGTGTAGAGTTGTGCCTTGACAATATTTATTTTCAGAAGCTTTGTTTGTTTGTAATTTGGATTAGCGACCCTTTAAATAGTACAGGAGAAGAGGTGTGTTTTCTGGTGAGGTGAGGAAGTCATCACATAAAGTTCTATAACACAATAAAACCAACAAGTAAATAGCTGAAAATAATCATAAAAAAGTTCAGAAAATTTTGCCTTTATCGAACTACAGCAACTTACAGTAAAATAATAAACAGTGTTTTCTACCTGTTGCTATGTTTTGCCATACATGTTATTATATACACACAATAATGTCACTGCTACACGTTTATCGAAAAGAAAAAAGGTGGAACAACACACCTGATGTGATGTCGAAATATTTTGACTTTAGGAAACAGATCAGAGTTTTACAAACCGACTAATAATATCCCAACATTTTTGAGCAATAAATCATTTTTGAGGGGCTTGACGCATGGTGAGAAAGACCCAGAACTGTTTTTCTTGCTTTTTGTAATAATATTAATAATTTAGATCAGGGGCTTTGTCGTCAGACGCCCAGACCCAACAACGCCACTGATAGAGGATATAAAAAAACAAACTGCAACAACCACAAACCGCAGCCTTGCGGTTTGTCTAACACGTCTCGCTAAAATCCCCCATCGATGTTGAAATCTGGTGTCTGTCGAGGGGCCTTGAAATGCAAAAGGAGGCTTCTGTTTTTTCACATTTCTGACCTTTTGTTTTGGTGTTTCTCTGCCTCTCATTGTGCTCGTCTGGTCTCCCACCTCCCCAGTGTGTGTTGCAGGGTGATTCAGGATGGTGGACCAGCCTCTGTGGGAGCAGATAGGATCCAGCTTCGTGCAGCACTACTACCAGATGTTTGACTCTGACAGATCACAACTCGGATCCATATATGTGAGTGCGATGAGTGTTGTTACGATTCGAGCCTGTTTTCATCACGTTCCATGCGTCTCACCAGGGAGGCATATTTTCTGCGTTTAATCATCAATTAGAGATTCATAACCGATAATATGACACCGTTTTTTTCTGCAGCGTCACTTTGCGTTGCAGCGATCATAAACCACATAATGTCAGACCTCCTCTTGCATTGTTGGCTTAAATGTTAACAAAGGTTATTGATTAATCTGTGGTCTGGTTTAGCCAGCCCATTCTGGCTGCACCTCAGTATCATCCTGCCATAGAGGGGAGGGGGAAAGAGGCTCTGGGTTGTTTGTATTTCTTTAAACCAATCACAGTTGTGTGGGGCGGAGCTAAGTAAAGGATGCAGCTTTGGTGTAAGCGACGGTTGAATTGTTTTGTGATTTTTAAAATGGAAAATTCATCAACAAAATCTGGCAGGGCTGCCTTGGAGCACAATCAGATCTTTTAGATATTTGTTGTTGTTGTTGTTTACCATTAGTGAAATGGATTTAGAAACTAGTAAGATGCAGATATTAGAAGGAAAAGAGAAACCTGTCTAACTGGAGCCGCCAGTGGCAGGCTCATAACTGCAACCTACAGCCAATGACTCACACCAATTAATCTTAATTATCTCTTACTCATGTGATTTTTAAAAACAAAAAGTACAAATGATTGCACAGCACGCCTACAGACATTTAGAGTGAAACTATTTTTCTGTTTATATAAGAAACCTTGTTATGTTTCAGTCATTTCTCAAGCGGAAGCACCAACTATTCTGTGGTTGCAGCTTCTCAAACGTGAACAGTTGCTGCTTTTCCTTCGTCATATATGATAAACTTTGTTGGGTAAACTCAGTCGTCGCATTTTGGAACGTTGTCCAAGCTAAACAAACAACCTTGTGCTCTGGCAGATTGTATTTTTAGACATTTTATAGGCAGTATTTAGAGACGGTATCTAATGTTTTCACTTGCAGCACTGATATGACCAAATTAGTTGGAAAAGAATAAAATAACGCGTACTGCCGTCAGATTTGTCTGACTGGAAATCATTTTATCTATGTGGGCTGTTTGCTATTTGATTTCTCTGAGCAGAACACATTTTAAACTTCAGTACCACCATCACTGAATTATCCGAAGCTCACATTGTGATCACTGTTCTCCGCCTTAGCACTGATCAACAGGTGTGTCTGAGTCGCTCCACATTTATTTATTTTTTTAAATAATCCGTTATCTTTTGTTTCATCTTCGGACCAGTAAGTTGTTCTATCCCAGTGGATGCAGTGTTTAGGGATGATTGATGACTATGAAAAGCGCCTACTTCCTGCTATGTTTACATTCATTCTTTTAACCTGCTGATTGGATTAAAAAGTCAAATAAACTTTGTGTTTAAACAGTACAACACATTGTCATGAGCTCGTGTTGTAGTAACTCTCCATGTCTTGGACTCGAAGGCCACACAGCGAGTGACCTTTAATGGCTTCCTCTGCAGCTCACTCTTTTACTCCCAATGTCTCCGCACAGATCGATGCATCATGCCTTACGTGGGAAGGACAGCAGTTCCAGGGAAAAAGAGCAATCGTCGAGAAACTCACTGTGAGTTTATCTGGTAACTCGTTGCTGCAGGCAGAGGTCACGTTCAAACAGGTGTTCAGGGCTCAAGTGAGACATGCAGCGACGGTGTCAGTATGTTCCTGCACCAGGTTACTCTGAGTAGAAGATCGCACACATTTACATTCACTGTAGCAGTCAGCAAGTGTTTTGAACTGTATTTGAACCGTGGCGTGTTTATTTCCGACAGTCTCTATGCATGGAAACAACATTAGGAAAGTGCAGTTTGAGGATAAAATGTAACTAAAAGTCAACTGTTCAGCTTCAGGGAATCAGCTTCTCGTATCCTAGCCTTCTGGTGAACCTCTTTTTTAAATTATTTTACTTTAATGAGAGTACTTCAAGGTGATTTAGCTGAATTTTAAGTCGATGCTTCCACTGTCTGATAAACCCTGTATTAATCCGTATCTTGTTTATCTTTCCTCTGTGTGTGTATGTCTGTGTGCCAGAGTCTCCCCTTCACAAAAATAGCGCATAGTATAACAGCGCAGGACCACCAGCCGACTCCAGACAGCTGCATCTTGAGTATGGTTGTAGGACAGCTAAAAGTAAGTAGCTCAGAGCATGACGGGGTCAAGTGTTCACTTCCAAAGTAAATAAGGATATTGATATTGTCTTTTCAGATATATGATCAAATCATTGTCAAGATCTTATTTGTTTTTGTTTCCTTCATGACTCAACTACGGGTATATTGTCTGTAAACATGCAGTGTGGGAATATAGTGAAGAAAACGTATTCTGGATATGCAGCAATGTGCAAAAGTTTTAGATGCAAAGTTACACCAAACAGATAAGCCTCAAGTAAACCCTAAACTTGCAGCCACCACACTACGTACTTGGCAGTTACGTTGTTCAGTATCATGCAGAACTTTCCAGTTTCTCTGTGGATTCAGGCCTTCAGTGTCTTCTGTCTCTTCATTTAATCCCACACTGACCCAATGAGCTGTTTTCCACTGTCGGAACTTGTATCATGAACCTTTTGTGCATGTTCTGACTACAGGAACTGCCTCTGTAGAACCTGTTTCAGGGCTGTTTTCTGGAGACAAAAGGTGCTTCTGAACGGTTCTCGTCAAGTAGCGTTCTTCTCCTGTTTAACCTCGTCATCAGCAACATAAAATTCAACATATAGGCAACATAACAAACCTCCGTTGGTCTGTTTCCTTTGTGCTGAGTTACATCCAGTAGCTATTTGTTGTTGTTGTTTTGGTGCACTTGGAGTTCATGTGGTGGCTGAAGCTGTCAGATCCCACACCGCAATGGAAATAGAAAAGCTGGAAGAGCTGATCTGAGGACTGTTCCTGTGAATGCTTGTGGCGCCGAGTTCCTGCAGTGGAAAGCCGACTCATGATGTTGAGATCTGGGCTGTGTGAGGGTCATACCAGGACGGTTGTCGGACTCATTCTTTTTTCCGCTGAGGGTGGTTCTTTATGTCTCTGGATGGATGTTTGGGCTCGTTGTCCTGCTGCAGAATGAATTTGTGGACAAGCGGATTCCTCCCCGGTGGCATGAAGTGCCTTAAACTTTTGCACAGTCGCTCGACCAGCTGACATGCTCAGAAAAGCACCTTCTGATGTGTGTCTGCACACAGGTGGCTGTTCTGGTGTCCAGATTTTCACATTGCTGCTTCAGGCATTAAATCATTTTTGAGCTGTTATGAAAACAATACAAATACAGGAAATCGTTACATGAGAAGGATGACATTAGTTGCAGGTGACTTTTGTCCCCATCATGTTGGTTTTCACCTTCTTTTTCACTCTACAACTGCATCAAGTAGAAGTTTTGTGCAGCAAAACTTTGGGCAACAAAGTTCTCTCAGTATCTCTCGTGTGCTCAGGGTTGACTTCCCTCATGGTGCTTGTCCTCACAAGTCTTTTAAATTCACTTCTTCTCTGAATTTCCTAATTGGCGTGTCCCAATTAATCATTGTTTCCTGGATTTAAAAAAAAAATCTATAATTTTCCAGCATGCAGCAGAAAAGTAAACTTTGGGGTGGATTTTTTTGTTGTTGTTTGTTTTTGTCGAGGATATAGGAATGTTTTTATGTTTTGTGTGTCATTACTTAATACAAATTCTTTCCAGTGGCTTCTAATTCGCTGTTTTTCCAGCAGTTGAAAAAGTGGTGGCAGCAGTGGACCTGCAGAAGGAGTAGACTGCAAGCTAGTACACATGGGCGTAAACAAAGCTGCTTCAGATGTTCCCTCAACAAAAACCATGTCTGCCAGTGTCTTGAATAGAGAAATATGTTTACTGTGTGTGTTAGACTCTGGACATAAACTACATAGTTCACTATTAACATATACTGTTTAATTAGAGGGCTGGTTTGGTTATCGGCCTCTTGTTTCTTCCTAAACCTCCCACCTTTACTTAAAGAAGGGCCAGCAGCTCAAAGCCAGCATGAAGTGGGTGATAGTATTTGCAATACTTTTTTAAACTTGGAGGAATTACATAACTGGTAATCAAAACAATATGATTAACTGTCTGAACTCTGAAAAAGTTTCTGGGCTTCCTTTTTGCTCCTGTCACATTTTTTTCCACTTCAGTCTGAAGTCCTGCACCTCGATGGAAATAGAACAGCCATGACTAGAAGGAGAACTCAGGAATTTATTCTGTGCTGTATGACACAGTTATAATGTCATAAATCATACAAAAAAGGAAGTTGAATTTCTTTCCAAAAATTGGAAAAAATCAGGACTCAACATGTACAACATTTTTCCGAGTGCCCACAGGTGTTACCAGCTCTGGAAAATGTACATACTGTAGATATTTTACTACGTACATTTTGATTTTTTTTCCATCTTCGTCTTATCTGCTCTGTGAAACCACTGATTGCAGTTCAGCTGAAACTTCTCTAATTTTTGCCATACGACTGTTGGTCACAGCTTAGTTAATCATGGCTTCACGGTTGTGCCCAGGATTGTAGAATTTTTTGTTTTTTACAAAATCTGGTCAAAGAAAAAAGTTTATTTTTAACAGATTTTTAAACAAGACATGTAAAATACAATGATTTTGCTGAAATATCCCAATTTTAAGGTTGGATTTCACACGTGATGAGTTCAAGGAGTGTCAGAAAGTTCAAAAGCAGATGATTGTTTCTATTTTTACAGTTTAATTCTATGAGAAATGGTGTAATTCTAGCAGGTTATTCTTGTTTTTTTTTTAAAAGATGGCATGCCTTTTCGAACCCGCTGGCAGGTTTTGGGGTTCAGAGGGTTCATTTTATGTGTAGAAACAGATTCATTAAGTTGCTGCACTCATGGCTTTGCGCTGATCCTCGTCTGTTTGTGTGTCTGCAGGCAGATGAAGACCCCATCATGGGTTTCCATCAGAGTTTCATCCTGAAGAACATTAACGATGCATGGGTGTGCACCAATGACATGTTCAGGCTGGCCATTCACAACTTTGGTTAAGCCTCCTCTGCGCTGTGGCGGGCGGGGGCGGCCATAGTGAAGGGCACTGTGCGATGAAGTACGGAGGGAGGGGAGGGAGGATGGGGAGAGGAGAGAGAGCGAGAGAAGAGAGCACTCGTCCCTCCCTCCTGCCTGTTTGACAAACACCGGATTCTAGATGTCAATCACTGAACCTCATCCAGGTGGGTTTCAGACCAGCCCAGCCAGTAGAACTGCGACGTGTTTCTTTGCTGAGAGCCGGCCGACCAATCAGACGCCCCTGTCTGCCTACTCTGCTGATCTGCATGACGCTGGGAGCCCCTCATTTCAATATCTACACTCAAGCCACCAGAAGGACAAATAGCTGACCGACGCCATTAACTCTGCTCTGCTCTCCACTCGTCTCTGCTCCGATCTAACCCGTTCTGCTCTTCTGTCGACTCCACTGCTGTCAACTCAGTCCTGTTAGCACTGCTGTTGACTGGTTCGTAGATCCATGTTCAGGTTCACAGTCGGCCTCTTTGGCGCTGACTCATTGTGTTTGTATTTTGTTTTTAGAGACCACACGTGTGTTTACTTTAGCCTGCCTTAGTGTGTTACAACCCAGTTTTATCTTCCTTTACACACTTGTTAACTCTCGCCATGGTTCGTTTTCTCTCATGCCAGGTTTTGCTCTTGCAAACCAAAGAATCTTTTTGCTCTGATCCTGCATATCCTCTCTCTGTCTGTCTCTCTTTCACACACATGTCTGGCAGTTAACATGGACTACAGCCACGATACACAATAAAACCTGGACTTTTTTCTTAATGGTGTGTTCTCGTTTCTCCGTACCTCTTTTATTATTTGACTTACAGTCAGGCTCAACACAGGTGCTGTCTCAGTATGTTTTGTGTAGAGCTGCACAATACGTCTCACCATCAATCTATATGTGAAGAAGGCAACTCAAACACATGCTACAGCTTCTTTTTTCTGCTTAATTTAAAAGGAAACTCAAAGTTCTCTTTTGTTATTACAAAACAGAGAAACACTAAAAAGCAAGATTTGGTTGCAAAAAGGAAAAGTGTCAGATGTTTAATTAAATCAGCAATACAAAGCTCTGTAAGATGAGGTGCAACGCCGGATCTTCATGCTGTCCAAAGCAAACAAATATTTCCGATGCCTTTTCTAAACTGTTCCAAACTTGTTAGCTTCTTATTTTAAAAAAAAATGAAAAAATCTTTATTTTGGATGCAGATGCACTCCTCTCTAAAGCTACTCTGACCTTTGTAGAATGATTATTGACAATATATTGAAAATTCCTGCCTTTGTTTTCATATCACAACACATATCAGAGAAAAATTTTATATCACAATGTCAGTTTTTTTTGGTCCCATATCGTGCAGCCCTACAAGGTCTCTGATTGGATATCGTTCCTATACGTACCTCATTAATTGGATCGGTTAACGGACAAATGGGACTCGTCCACAATTTCTCCATCAGCTCAGGGGTTTTCTGGCTCAGAATGGGCCTTTGGGGGCGACTGCACACGACAATAAGCACAATCAGCTCCACGCACAGCGAATACGATGAGTCTATGTGATGAACGTCTGCATTTTCCTGTTTTTTCCAACCGTCTGATAAACAAAATGTCTATTATGCCTCATTAAATTAAACTCCATTTAACAAAACTGTTTTAAAAAATTAAATCACTGTTTTTTATTCGCAGTTCTTGTCCTAATTTTCTTTGGCTGACTAAGACCTCTTCGACTTGTGTCAGAAATTCTTCTCCTGCAGTTTCTTTATCAGTGTTAGTGTTAACTGAGTTATTTTGATTCTGATTCTGTTTCATCAGTGAGCCACAGTGAGGAGCCTGAACACTGGAAACAAGCGTAGCAGAGAGAAAGTTTACTGTTTGCTTCTATTAGCTCATAATAAAAAATACAAGCCATAATAACATTTTAGTGAATTTACAATGCCATAATGTCTTGTTTATTTAATTTAGGTCATTTTTCATATATAATTTAAGACCAGGATTCAAGAATTTTTCTAAGCTACTGCCTTGTTACCTTTAAAGACGCGATCAAAAGTCCTTCGAGGTGCAAATTTGTGGGAGCAGAACACAGGAGTGGAAAGAGCCTGGCAATAAAATTAGAAATTTAGAAAAACATTGGAGAGTGAAATTAGAAAAAAAAAAAAAAAACACTTTCTGTTTAAGTTTCACAATTGCTTTCAATAACAAGCCTTATTTTTTTTTCTTTTCTCACGTTGGAGTTTCACAAAGGTTAGATAAGCCTTTACTAATCCCACAATGAGGACATTTGCAGTGTTACAGCAGTGCAAACATGTAGGAAGCATAAGTAAGAAATAAAAAAAAAACTAAAAATATACATAAGCACTGATTCTTCCATGTGTGCATGTCTAGATATTGCACAGGAAAAAAAATCCTTTGGATGTGGAAATCGAAATATTGCATGTATGATATTGCACATAATTGATCTATGTTGCACAATTATTCAGGAAGCAGAAACATGCTGATATATGCCGATGTGCAGATTCTTGTACGTGTTGAAAAAATGGTATTGCATCGTTTTTAAATGTAAAAGTATTGATACTGCACAGGTTGAATGTGTTGATGTTACACCATAAATATGTCAGTTATTCCATGTGTGATTTACTGTTGGTTGGACAGTCTGTTTCCAGTTTAAACCTACAGTTTTGCACTTTAATATTTGTTCCCATTTCGTCCAGTGCTGCATTATACACAAACCCACAGTTTGTCAAATGAAAATTGTCTTTAATTAAATGGCGTTTTGGGGGGCTTTTTATTTTTGGAGGGAAATTGTTCCTTTAGACTTTGGCTCTAAACTGTAAAATATTCTTAGAAAAATCAATAGAAAAGTAGTTGTTAGTTGCAGCCCTGCTTCCGGACTATGGAGGGCAGCAACACGCCTGGCTGTGTACAGTATGCATGAACTTAGTTACATTTCTGAGGTAGGAACCAACGAGCTGCCGCGGTGAGAAGTCGGAATCCAGGGCCGCGGACAAAGCGGAAGTTTAGACGGTTGCTCTGGGTGAACTGTGACAGCATCGCATCAAACAAGAAAACATTCTCTCCCCCTAAATCAACCCAGTGTCCCCCTTTCCCTCACCCATGGCGTCCAATTCTGATATCGACATCGAGGGTGCGACCCAGCATCTCCGGGACATCCTCAAGCTCGACCGTCCCGGGAACAGCGCCGGTAAGTGGGACCGGGAGCGAAAAGCGGCTGCGCTGCTTTAGGCCGCGGAGGCTAACGGAATGCTAACTAGCGAGCTAGGCGGCTAAACTAATGCGCTGCTAACGCGAGTGGGTTTAGCGCGCCGCTGCGGTATGCTAACTGCACTGGAGCAAAGTTAGCCCAGCAGCAGTTTCACTACCTGTTTACCAGATACACAGCTTTCCACAGAGGCACAATTTAAACATGAATTAATTTACACACGTTTTTCCACGCTAATATCCACAGAGGAACGGGTTCATTCCGGTTCGCGGCGATGTTTGAGCGCTAACTGCGTCGGAAAGTCCCCAGTGTTAGCAAGGTTACGAGTTAGCTTGTGTCTCAGTCTATTTTTTGGGGGCAGTAAAGCTGTCGCTGCTGCTGCCAGGCCACCAAAAAGAAGTAGGAAAAGCTTCCATTTATTCGAAACTACCTCTGTTATACCTGCTCGGTTCATTTTAAAGCGACACATTTTGACGCATTTTTATCCGGAATTGCCGAGATTTACTCTGCTGGTATCAATAATTAGCTTGAGCCTCCATAAACTGCGTAGAAGGTCGGTGTTGCTGGATTATTTCAATACACTAGAAGATTTTTGCTTGTGGTTCCAGAGCTGAACGATGTGGGGAAATATATCTAACAGCTATTTGTGTAACAGATATTTAATTTTACATATTTATTGTGTAATAGATTTAAAAACGTGATGGACTGTTACCCCATGACACACCGTTAACATAAGAAAGTATGGAAACTTGAAGATAAATATTGCTTCAAGCATATATTTATTTAATTTTTTTCAAATGTCATACAGGATTGAACCATTACCACAAAAGCTATAATATAGCTGTAAATAAATAAATGAATAGTAAGCAAAAATAATGTTATAGATGTTCATGGCATGTAGCAGCATCTACTAAAAATAATAATAAAAAGAAGAAGAAGGAGAAAATAAATGAACCCTGGGTCACACATACAGCATAATGCATATCTTTTAAGTTGCAACCTTTGTGAGGTTTCAATTTTTTTGATTTGAAATCCATTCATTGTTCAGCCCTTCCTTCTGCCAAGTAACACTAAAATGATAAAATGCTGCAGCAAAGACTTCAGCAGGTTTAGGAAAGTGTCGTGTGTTGTGAGCAGATTATCCTGCTCCTGTACTAGTTTTGCTTACATTTGCATTGTTGTGTTTTGTCGTACTTCTTCTTTGGACAAAAGGAACACCACATTGCCTGTGTTTAGCAGATTCAACAGTGTTAACGTCCACTGAAATTGCACCAGACCAGTAAACCTACTGGGACAGTGTTGGAGAGTATTTTGTGTTGAGGTGTTTAACTTTCTTTTAAATAATATTGAAATGTGAAAGTAGGATAGTGAACCTTTAGGTGCCTTTCTTTGTTGCCTTTTTCTGTAAATTAGAAATATAGCAATTGACTTGATTAGTGAAGTGATTCGCTGGCAACTACTACGTTTATGAAAAAACAAAAAGTCTAAATTCTTTAATGTGAATATTTTCTGGTTTATTTCCTTCTCTATTATATGTAAATGAATATTTTTGGGTTGAAGACAAAACAAGACATTTATCATCTTGGACTTGGACCATTACCCGGTATTTCCTCGGCCAAACAACAAATTGATTACTCAGGATAATAATCAACAGATAAATCGACATTGAGGATGATCTTTAGTTGCAGCCATACCATGCCTGGATAGCTACAGATTATGGAGAATCAGAACCATGTAGCACATAAAAGAAGGGTAATAATTGTTTTTTTATGAAGTAAATGAGCGTACTGGCAACTTTCTTTTCACAGATATGTGAAATATATTTTGATTGAATCAGTATTCACTCTGTTCCCTTACTAAATTCTTGTTTTAACCACATTGAGCAGGATTAATGTCAGTAATAAAATGATTGCCCCATTCTGAATCATTGTTTGAGAAGATTTTGACTTCACTGTGCAGGAGGAGACTGTAATTCATGATCATCTACACCTGTTGTCTTATCAAAACCTTCAATGTGGTAGTACTATCAGAATTAATCAATTGTTTAGCTTGTTTGTTTAGTGTAAGGTCAACTGGATAGAGAATAGCAAATCAAATGACTGTTTCTTCATGCCTGTAGAACCATTTCAGAGCAAACGCTTTGACTTCATTTTGCGGATAAACAAGAGTTGCAATTAATAACATTAATCCGCGATTTATTTCTGTTGAAAGTAGTTAATGGCTGTGAGCCAGCGGGAACACAAGCTCAGCCCTGAAACCGGCCAACACAAACAGAAAGCAGTCTTTATTAACCGTGTGCTGTGGAAAAAAGTGATTCTCCTGCAGTTAGAATGAGGTTTATTTGTGTTTGTAAGAGAGAGCGTGTGATTAGCACCTTGCAGATATCGTTATCTGACTGTAAGAGCAAATTAGCAGGTATTCAGAAGGAGCCTCTTCAGTGATAGTTTGTGTCTGTCTGTACAAAAACACAAAAATGTAGGATATTATGAAATCAGATAATTTGTCAACGTTGCCAGTGGCCTGTTTTTTTCCTCCGGGATGAATCATGTCTAATACAGAACCACCTCTGTAATTTAAACAGAGTTGCCAAGAAGCAGAGTAAATATTTTTTTACTCACCGTTCCCTGGAATACAAAACTCAATCAAGAATAAGAGAGTTATAATTTCCAAGTTTCTAATTAGTGAAAGCAGTCAAAATGTGGTTTTTGTGATGCAGAATGTGCTTTTCTTTGGTCTTTATACAATAGATGTCATAGAGGTGGACAAGAAATGACATCCAGTAACAGTCTGGCTGACCTGGTGGGATTTAAACCGATGCTGAGGGCTTTTTCACCCACGTTTGACCCACTTTGCGCCGCTAAATGTGCTTTTAAGCTGAAAGTCTAGTTCTTTTTACACTTTGATGCACAAGTTATATGTTAAGGTTTCAAAATAATACAATAAGAAACCTCCAGAACAGATATGACCTCTTTGCAGGCTCTCAGAATAACCGCTGCTTCCAATGTGTTCCTCAGACACGCAGTCGAGCGATGGTCAGAGGAAGCCGTCTTTTAACGGAGAGCTGAACGGGTTACTGGGAGTGTTGGGAAGCACCGACCGGTCGACCATGTCAGAATCCACCAGACCGCTCTCCACGGACCTGAGCACCGCCCAGGAGACTCAGATAATGTGAGTGTGTCCTTAGAGTCGCCTTATAATCTCCGTGAAGAATTCAGGAAACTAAATCGATGTGCTGCTGTTTCAGCCGCCTCACCGGAGACGACGGCTCCACCTGCATCCCCATCACCTCCAACAGCGTGGAGATCGTGGCCAGTCAAGACTCCAGCATCAACAGCAAGGCTCGAGGCAGCAGCAAGGTAAAGGGATCACGTCGTCACTTACAAAATGGCAGCGGAGAGAGAATGCACCAGAAATTTTGGAGCCACTCGGTACCTGAAACAGCGTGTACCTGAAAAAGGGTCTGTTATTTTTATATTCATCAAAAACCTGCAGCAGCGATGACTCAATGTGGTCTCATGAGCTCGCCCTCTCTCACAACACACACCGCTTTGCTTTTTAAAGATCCCTGCACTAATTTTTATTCCTCCGTTGCATGAGTACAACAGAAGTAGCAATGGGGCTGGTGTGTATTTATAAAACATACATGTATTTTTACATTATTTGGACAATCTTTGGCTCGTGAGCTCCAGAAAACCTCAACAAAGTGCAGTTTAGCGTCTAACCAGAGGTGCAAAAGCAGCAGCAAAGTGCATTATTTACAATAGTTACAGTATAAATAGAATGGACAGGGCGCTATGAACACACTAACATATGACTATATCAATATATAGAACCATATAAAGTAGATAATCTAAATCTACAGGGAGAGATAAATAGTGGTATGAGCAGTATAAACTGTCTGAACAGTGTAAACAGTACTAATGCTATGAACTATATGCAGTATATAAACAGGATTAACTGTACGAACAACAACAATGCAGTATAGACACAGTATGAAAATGTCCTTAGAAGTGTTGTTCAGAGATATTTATTGTGCTTTTTTTGTGTGTTTCATTCAGGTGAAGATTCAGCCTGTTGCCAAGTACGACTGGGAACACAAGTATTACTACGGCAGACTGATCGCGGTGTCCAACTCCTTCCTGGCCTACGCCATCAGAGGTGAGCATCCCGCAGTAGTTATGAGTTACTTTAAACTTTGAATGGATGCTATGAACTAAAAACAAATGTGAGTAAACATTAGGATGTGACGTTAAGGTGCACATAAGGTAATAGTCCTGTGATTGTGGATCTATAATGATGGTTTTTGAATGATTTACAAAGAACTCTGACATCAGATTGTGTTGTGTTTATCAAAACATGAACTACAACCAAACACAATAAAGCTAGAAGTGCCTTTTTATCATGAAACACTTTCATTTTGATTGAGAGTGTTTAATTCAGTGCACACTTCTGTCACGTTAAATCGTAGTCGTGCACAGTGGCCTCAAAAATATACTACTTTGCTTCATCCATGCTTAAAAATGGCTGAATTTCAGTACATTAGTCGACAAAATCAACGCAAATAGCATTTTTATAAAGAAGGACAAGTGGCAGAAGTGCACTTATCAAGCAGAATATTACATAATATGAGATAAAAAAAGACGCTTTATAGGTTTTAAATGTAAAAATGCGGTGTTTACAGTTCAAAATGAGGTCAATGAGGTATTTGGACGCTCAATAATGGCTTCACTGAGGATCACAGTTACTGTGTTGTACTGTTCAGCGTGCCATCCGTTAGCTTCCAGAGCCGCTTGACAGCGTCTGGGCATCGAATCAACCAGGTTCTGTAACAGCTAAGGGGAGGCAAGTTCTTCATATTTCAGCCAGCAAAGCTTTTAGTTCATCCACGGTGACGCTTTGGCATCTCGTAGGTGCTCCATGGGATTTAGGTCAGACCGTGGGAGGGCCGCGTTAGACTTTGATTTTCTCCTGGGGAAATATTCTCCAGCAGGCAGCTTCAGTGCGTTGGACCTTTTATCCTGCTGAAATATCTGCTTCTGTCAGAAATTTTTTTGGCTGATTTGTTTATACATTTGCTTCCAAAATGTCCCTTTAGTGCTCATGATTACATCAATAACGACAAGCTCACCTCCAACACTGTAAGAAGTACAGGCAGACTTTGACTTCTCCATCTCTTTGCTTTACAGTCATCTTATAGTTCATCACATCCATTAAATCTGGATTCTGAAAATAACAAACGGCTCCAAAAGCTGCCGTCCTTCTGAATCTGTTCTTTTTGAAAATGTAATTTTAGCCGTCTACGAGCCTGTGACTGGTTTCCTCGGTGTCATTCTCTCTTTACTCACAGTTGTTGATTCTGTTTGGTGAGCTGGTAAATCTTGTCGATCTCTGAGGCCATCCTTGCTGCTGTTTCCAGCCTGTTTGTCTTGATTTTTACTCACAAATGCGCTCTGCGGTAGGGTTGGGCGTCGGTTTAAGAATTCTGATTGGAAATTAGATTCTGCTTATCAGTTCAGGTTCCTCGTGATTCTGGATTCATGTTGGGCAGGAAGTTGAGGCTCCTACACGAGTAAAAATAATCTTATGGCGTCGTGGTGGCTCCTTGGACTTTTGTTTTTAATTCCATCGTACATTTTCCTGATTGTACTTTCATAATAAACAGTTGAATGCAGGACTTGTGCGGCGTGCTCTTTGTACTTTGACTTAAATTCAGAGTCTCACACTTCCTCTAGCACTGCTTATGTATTTCTAGCAATGTGAAAGAACACTTCATATATAGTTTAATTACTGTTTTTTAATCTGTGACGTTAGCACAGCCATAACCTGACTGCAAGTCCTCTTTCTGGAATGCAGCGACGCTGATTCTTGGGTTTGTTGTTGCTATAAGGGCAGTAAAGTCACTTTAGTCGGATGTAACGTGAACCGATAAGCAGAATAGTTCCTGCATGGAAGGAAATAAAGAGTCCTGGATCATGTCATTTTGACGTCCCCCTGATTTCTTCACACTAAATTTCCTTGAAACACTATTTATTTCAGATAAGCAGCAGAAGCACAGCTAGACATAGTAATCAGACCTCTCGCAATGGTGGTCTCTTCTCTGGTGTCTTGGATGTTTTTTTCGAGGTTTACTTTATTTACTATAACAACAAGGATCCTGTCCTTGCGAAACGGATTTCAGCAGCATTTTGTGAATTACAGCGATTGTTATGAGATAATTTGTCCTGTTCACCTGCTTGTCAAACAGCTCGGCAACAGCTGAGGAGGTTAAATGAGTATAAATTCATTAAGAGATAGGAAGACATGCAGACATTCAAGTTGCATAACTAATAGCACAGATAGTTGTGTTACGTCTGTCCAATCCTGGTCCTGGAGGGCCACAGTCCTGCATGTTTTATATGTTCCCCTCTTCCAACACACCTGATTCAAATGATCAGGATCGTTATCAGGCTTCTGCAGAGCTTGATGATGAGCTGATCATTTGAATCAGGTGTGTTGGAAGAGGGAAACGTCTAACACATGCAGGACTACGGCCCTCCAGGACCACGATTGGACAACCCTGTGCTAGGTGTTTTGTTGTGCTCAGTATATTTGAAACTAATGCGAGTACAGTTTGTTTGGGGACCAATAAGCAGACGTTCTTTGCTTCCTTTAGAGTCAGACTTTTGGAACCAGTTCTGCTCAACCTTCATCAATGTAGCTCATCTAAAGGCCTTATGAACTTCATTTAAGTTTAACTGTCCAAGTACTTTTTGGGGCCACTCAGTGTACTTTAAATACACAAGTATTTAAGCAGCGTACAACTTGTAATCGACTATGAAGATAGTTTAGGATTATTTGTCCTGTTTTTTTAAGGGAGGCTGGTCAGATGTTTTCACTGCCACCCAGCTACAATGAAGTGCATGGATTGTTTTTGTGAAGGCCATAGAAATGTTATATTTAATTTGAAAGAAGTGCTCTTTCTAGGATTTGTGTCCATGTTATTCTCACAGAAGGGACTGTTTTCTTTCTACAGAAAATGGCTCCAATAACAACTGTGTTCTGTTTCTCTTATTAAACTGCTATTTGGCCTCACGACACTTGTTGTTTCTGTGGTTGCTCGATTGATTTCTATCGATTGCTGCAAAACCACAGGCTCATCTTTGTCTTTTGAAATGACTGCTGCTTCCCTCAGGAGCGAACAACCACGCCATGATCCGGGTGCTGAGCGTGGATTTTGCCGAGCGCTCCCTGCTGAAGGGCTTCACCGGCGCCGTCACAGATCTGGCCTTCGCCCACCTCGACTCCTCCCTGCTGGGTTGCGTGGATGAAGCGGGAAACCTGATGGTCTGGCAGCTCACCTGCACCGGCAGCAAGATACTGTATCCTGACATGTAGGAGAAACTGTTAAAAGCGTGTGGGAGGACGTGCAGGTCTTTTATCTGCACTGTTAAGTAAATGTGATCTCTGTGTGCTTCTAACTGCTGTGTAGTTTTATGCAAACGGCTTGTTATCCCATCCTGGAAGCAGATCGTCCAGGAACTACTCTTTTTTACCCCCCAGTTTCTTTAACCCGTACTTCCTGCAGAGATCAGATTGTGGTTCACGTCCGGCGGCCAGAAGACACTCCACTGAACTCGCACCATCGCCTCATCTGGTGCCCGTTCATCCAGGACGACAACGAAGAGAACCAGGATGACACCAGCCAGACTCTGGCCCTCCTGCACGAAGACAGGGTACCAGTGTTTTACACAGAAATGTCTGTTGAAGAACTGCAAACAGAGTCAAACTTGTGCTTTAACGTGTTGGCTTCGTGTCTGAAACACAACAGTCCCTGAACGCTTCACACGCTTTCACATATCACTTCCAACACAACACCAATCTGAACTGCAACATGATCTCCAACCGACTGCGACTCAACATTAACGTAACAAATGTCTAAATACTAACTGATGAAACCATCCCATGTCTGAAAAGGGGGTTTAGATTCTGTTTTTATGAAGATTTCGTTTGAACATTTGGGAGAGAAGGACATTAAACAAAGGTCTGGACCAAGAGATTTGGAGGATTTTGGTGTATTTTTATGCACCAGTTTGTGACTTTAAAGCGTCATTTTTGCCTCTGCAGTGGAGGAGCAGCAGGACAAATATACAAATAATCACTAAACAACAATGGAGAAGGTTTTAGATGGCATGAATAGTGGATTTTTATTTTTTTTTTAAATGCCAGACCTTTTCTCTCACTCCATGCCACTCCAGCGCCGCTCACATCATGAGCTCAAAGCGTAATCTGGGAGGAAAACAGGCAAATCTGACAAGATTTGGTTTTATTTGTGCTGGTTAAAGTTAGAACTAAATTAGAAATTCAGGGCATTTGCGTATTTTTTTTCCTCCCATTTATTGCAGCGAGCAGCAGTTTTAAGCATCAGAAGCTTTTTGGTGATTTTTATGCACCAGTTTGTGCCTTTTCTGCATCAGTTTGTGGTGGAAACGTTTGTGTTTATGTAAAACAAAACACAAAAATCAGGCACAATGAGTAAATGTTATAGCAGCTTTTCAGAATAAAAGTCTCTTGTAGCTTTCATGTTTTTATTGGGAGGTACAAATGCACTTTTTGCAGAGATACACATCCCCTGCATCCCACCTGACATCCATGATGATGGTAACAAGGTAGTTTCATTAACGTGATTGAGCTGTAGTTTAAAAAAAAAGCGCACAAACCTGCAAAAAAAATACATTCATGTGAGTAAACATTAAGAGATTATGCACATAAGGGAATGATGTTTTTCTAAAGGTTTTTTTTTCTTTACAAAGAACACTGACATCAGATTAATGAGCTCTGGTGTTTAACGAGAACAAACATTTCACCTCTAACTTTACTTTCTTTCTCTTCCAGGCTGAAGTTTGGGACCTGGAGCTGTTGAGAGCCAACAACAGCAGTTGGCCTGTTGATGCCACAGAAGTGAAAGAAGGCCTCATCACCATCAAGGGACACACCCAGGTAGGACTCAGGAGAGAGGTCAGTTAACAAATCAGTTCAGGAAAACTAATACTGCCTTCTTTGAGGTGAACAAACTGTATTTTAGCCTCTTGGTTTGCATGGTGTAGTCATTTAAGATGTCAGTGATTTTGCTGTGTTCTTTAATGCATAAATGAGAAAATCCATTGCGTGTTCTTCGTTTCTCCAGCGAGTCAGCGAAGGTGCGCTGTCTCCTGATGGCACAGTGTTAGCCACAGCCAGCCATGACGGATACATCAAGTTCTGGCAGATATACATAGAGGGAGGACAAGACAAGCCGAGGTAAGCAAACAGGACGACGTTCTTCCATCACTGTTGTACCCTTTTAAACGCATATCTCATTTTATCGTGTGATTTCTGTGTATTTCCTTCTCCCACTCTATGATTTTCTCACTTCCTCGTCTTCTCTGCTGTCCAGATGTCTTCACGAGTTGCGGCCTCACGGAGGACGTCCGCTGTCCTGCCTCCTTTTCTGCGACAACCACAAGCGGCAGGACCCCGAGTCAGTATACGCTCTACTGCTTTCAGTTTTCTTCACATATACAGATTAATCTGAGCCCTGCTGTTTGAGTTTTAGTTCATCTATGTTCTCTTTCTCCTCCCTTCTGTTTGTAGGGTTCCTTTCTGGCGGTTCCTGATAACTGGAGCTGATCAGAACCAGGAGCTGAAGATGTGGTGCACCGTTTCCTGGACCTGTTTACAGACCATCAGGTTGTTCCTTTTGATCTGCCGTTCAGAATTTAAATCATCCTGATCCCCTGTTACATGTTAGTAACTGGGCAGGACTGCTAAGGTTTTCCTATTTCATAATGCTGATCCATGGCGTGAACAGGCGCAAGCAGTTTCACTTTCAATTTTGCTGTAACTGAAAGTGATCAGTCAGGAGGTGTGTCCATCAGGCAGCTTATTGTTTCAGTTGTTTGCAATAGAAATATCCATATTTACATTGTGGTCAAAGAGCTGGCAGTGTGAGCGTCTATTCTCCGCTGAACGCTTTCCCTTTCTCTGGCCGTCAAGAGTTGAAAAATGTTCCTCTTTAGATAAAACTATAGGTACAGTTTGTCATTTTTAACCAGGTGTCGCCTCCATAGTGGAGGAACAACAGGACAAATATACAAATATTGACTGAACAACAAAGGAGAAGGTTTTTGACAGCATGAATAGTGGATTAAAAAAAAAAAGCCAGAGTTTCACCTGTTTCTCTCACTCCAAGCACCGCTCACATCATGAGCTCAAAGCATAATCTGGGAAGGAAACAAGCAAATCTGCCAAGATTCAGATTTATTTGTGCTGGTTAAAGTTAGAACTAAATTTCTGTTCTTTTACTGGAACGAGCGTTGATATTGAGCTGAGCGCCACAGCAATGTGAGCAAACAGGTCCAAGAGCGAGGAGAGGAAAGGTTTCATTGTTCCGCTCCGCCCGGATCTGTAATTAATTACTTCTGCGGTTAATCTGTGTCACATCAACCGAAACATCTCAGCTTTCAAACGCTCTCAGCTGGGTGTCTTCAGAAGAGCATTTGGGTGTTTATTTCATCTGGCAAAAAGAAAAAAGCCTCTTTGGTGAACACGTAGCATAGATGGTGAAATAAGGCTCATGTCTGAAAGGAAACTTGACTCCAAACCAGAGATTTCAGTAGAAGAGAGTTAAAAACTGAGACTGCAGACATTGCTCAACAGATGAAGACACACCTAAAGGGCAGGACCATCGCTGGTTTGACCACAGTCGTTCCTGTTGTGGAAATTCTGGAAGAGGTTGATGTAGGATGAGGAGCCCGACACAGAGAGACACACCGGAGACTCAGATGACTTGAGGCTGAAATAAGGTTTACTGATATCAGGAGAAGTGACACGAACGGAGCAACAGTTCACGCACGTAATGCCAGCATCAGTTCTACAGATCCCTCTCACACCTTTACTCTGGTATCCTCCTTCAGAAGGAGGCACATCCAGATTTATGAGTGAAAGGGAAACAAAGATAAGTCGGCGCCTGGGTATAATCTGGCCTTGAGAGGGACAGGGAGTGAGGTTTACGTGAGGTCAGGAATGTATAGACGAGCTGTAGAGCGCACATCTGCACTACGTTTACCTAAAGAGGTCAATCGGTTCAGTATCTTCTCTAAAAGATTGACTCCAAACCAGGAAAGTCATTTTTACAGTTCCAGCTAACTAACCTGGACTAATGGTAAACCCTATAAATGTCTACCTGGAAGGCAAATAGGTGCTTCAGACTGACCCCAAAGTCAAATTTAGTTCTTAAATCAAGACGTTTGGGATGATTGTTGCTGATATCTCAGGCTCATACCATTCTTTTACATAGTTGTCTAAGAACACCGTTTGAAGGTTCTACTTAGGGATCGACTGATGTGGGTTTTTAGGGCAGATGTTGATTCTTGGTTGTCAAGAATGACCGATATTTGGAGCTGATATACATTAAAAGTAATGTTTTAACAGCGTGTGATAGCAGAGAAGGTGTCATTCATAACTGGGCTTCTTTATTAGTAAGGGCCGATTGTAGCTGAATATGTAAAATAGAAATAAGAGTGATTAAATTATCTCCTCTGTTTATGTGGGATCCACTGAGATTGATCAGTTTGTCTCCTGTAGTTCTGTCTGTTGTTCTTCTCTGTTTTATTGATCTGTTCTATCACTTTTATCACCCACTAAGATCCAGATCTTAAAGCATTATTATTGTTTTCCAGATTCTGTTTCAGGTAATCTGTGGCTGCCTTCTAATTTATCTGCTAGCCGTTAGCATAGCGTTAGCCGCTGTGAGAGAATGTCCTGGTTTGTGGTGACGTCTTGTGTTTCAGACAGTTGTGAGACAGAGAGAGGAGGCTGCATCTGACCTGAAGTAGCGCATTTTGTTTATTGATAAAAATGCCGATACGGAGAATCGGAAAAAGCCAAAAATCGGCCAGTCTGATAATCTATCTATCCCGAGTATTAATTATGTTTTTGTTTTTTTCCCCCTCTCATAGGTTTTCTCCAGATCCATTCAACTCCTCGGCTCTGCCAAGTCTCAAGGCCAGTCTGGACCTTTCTGCTGAGTATCTGATCCTCACTGACGTACAGAGGAAGGTGAGCAAAACGCTGCCAGTTGTGTGAATTAGCATTAGTATAGCAACCATTGCTATAGTTTTCCTTTCCCCTTTTCTAGCATTCAGCATAAATCCACTGACATCGAGCTTTAATTCTGTAGATACAAACAATAAGACGCTAATTAAATTGAGGCATTAAATCATGTGCTGTGCCACATGGGAGCCAGTTGGAGCTAATTTGTTTTGAAGGCCACTGTTTCTAGACCACACCATTATTGAGGGATTTGTCTCGCCCCATGGACCTTTGCTTTGCCTTTCACCACTTCAGCCCCACACTTGCTGACGTCCCTCTTCTCTGCCAGGTTCTGTATGTGATGGAGCTGCGGCAGGACCTGGAGAAAGGAAAGGCGAGCTTCACGGCCGTGTCGGAGTTCCTGCTGACCCACCCGGTGCTCAGCTTCGGTGTCCGAGACGTCTCCCACAGCCGACTGCGACACACGGAGGTCCTTCCCGCTGAGGAGGAGAGCGAAAGCATGACTACAGGTGCTCATGCACATTTACACAGTGCAGTTTTGGCTTTAATTTTTTAAGTGGATGTTAAATATGTAGAATTATTGCTCCTAACTCATGCTGATTACTTTGTGTTTGCATATTTTCTTCCAGAGGGAACTCAAGGACCCACAGAGTCCAAGTCTGGGATCCAGATTAAACTCTACTGTGTCCACACTAAGTGAGTTTTCTTCCAGCGTGTGATGTCAGTGTTAAGCTCGCACTGGCTTGAGCGGAGTGTAGTAAACCTTCAGTGTTGCCAAGGACAATTTGGATTACAGGAAGTCAATAAGAAAGCACAGCAAGTTGCTAAGATTAGCATTTTATTTATAACCGTCACCCAGGAATGAGTTTCACAGTTAAACTCTCACTGATTTCCTGTAAACGTGACAGTTGAAAGATATTAAATACGGGATATATTTGCCTACATTATTGTATTTATAGTATTCCTTCTTCTTCAAGAAGCCTTTCATCCAAAAATATATTATCGTCAAGCTGCCTGTAGACATTTGCATTGCTTTAGATGCAGGTGTGAGTTATCTTGGGCATAGTTGCTCATCTTACGGTCGTGTTTTGGAATTGCATGTGTTTTTATTGTGGAAAAGAAGAAGAAAGCTGCATGTGGCGGTTCTTTGTAGAAAGCTGCATGTCTTAAAGTAGAGATAGAGCAACTCATCAATACAGAGATGCTTCCTCTGGTTCCTGTTTGCATAACTGAGTGCAAGACGCAGTGCAGTGGACTTTGGTTTTAGTTACTGGGATTGTGATTAATTTATCTGCACGTGTGTGTTTTCAGGAGTTTGCAGGACGTTCAGATCTGGTTTCAGCCCAACACGACTTCAAGCTCTGCAGGCTTCCTTCCTCATTCTGACTCACAAGATGGCTTTGGTAAGTTTTCACACAAACACTCAAAGGATAACTGTTGACTACACACTCCAGCTCCTCATTTGCTCCCTTTTTGATCCTCCTTTTTTTTTTTTGATCTTCTCTCTTCTGTATTTCGTTTTTGGTTTTTGAGCTTAAATTCACATTTTGCAAAATTACTTAAAACATACGGATTTGTTAAACGACGAGGCTCCAGATCGCAACCATTTTGATCTCTCGTGTTACCAAAAATATGTCAAATGCAATAAAACATTTTCATTGGTTGCACTGGTGTGCCTGATATTTCATCCGTCTGTCTGTTTGTGTCTCTGGACGGTAAATACATCTGCCTTGGTTTTAGGTAAATCTGACACAAGTAAGTCTTATTTCAGTTTTTTCAAACTAAATTTTAGTCACACAACTAACTGAGCTGCTGTATTTACAATCATTGAGGCTTCTTTGTGCGCAGCTGCCTTGCAGCTTCTTCCGATTCATGATTTGCATTTAAGGAAATGCAAATTGTGAATTACAGCTTTAGAAAGAAACCTGCATGCACATTGGTCCCGCTGCACCACCACGAGTACGTTCTCAACCTGTGGGAAACACTGAGACATGATGGAAGAACATCATGCACTGCGTTTGTTGCAAAGACTGCGGCCAGAAATCAGAGCTTCTGCTGCTGGGATGTCGAGGTTCCAAACTGAAAAGTTAAAAATGGGAGAAACTCGTCCTTGACAGATGAGTGGCTCCAAAGTCATCCTCATAAAACGAATGAGTTTAAATGTCTTTCAAACTTTGATATTCACCCTTATTTGTTTGGTTAATTGTTTACATTTTGCTTTAAGAAATTACCTGAATGTGTGGAAACTGAAATAATTGTTACACTTAAATTTGAAGCTTCAAAAGGCCCAGTGGCACATTTTGCGTGCACCTAAATGCAGATGCACCAATACAACAAATGAAAAAGTTGGTCTGGAGCCCCGAGAAGTACTTTGATTGAATTCACTTGGTGTTTAACGTGGGATTTTTGGTTTCTTTGTATGTTTAATATCTTCACATAACTGAAGAACTCTGTGCGTTGTGTGTTCCCAGCAGGGTTTTCCGACCATCTCACTGACCAGAGCTCCGACAAGGAGTCGGGAAGCGGCTCCCAGACCGACCTGAGGAAGATCCCATCGCTTCCTGCTCCCTCCGACTTCCTGTCGAACTCCGGAGCCGGCAGCGCAACGATGCCCAAACTGATGACCCCCGACGCGTTCATGACACCGAGCACTTCGGTACGAACTCTCCCTCCCAGCGATCCGTCTGCGTGGTGTCTGAGTTTCCAGAAACACTACAGCTGCAGCAGATGAACTCTGTGTGTCAAGCGTGTTTTTATTTGTCGCCTAGCAACGTCAGTGAATAGCACCTTCTCCCACATATCGGTCAAGTGCATGACACTGTTAATAGCACCGTCTGTACAAACTACTTTTGAAGTAGGTCCTTGTTTTTCTTACCTGCGAGGGGTATGATGCAAGGACGCAGCAAGAAATAAATAAAGTTTATCGGTGTCATTAGAATTTGGTTATGATGCGACCCACTTCAATCGTCTGCATTGTGCTTTCGTTTTGCGCCGTTTCTAACCACCGAGAAACTACATTTCCAAACCCTTCGTTGTATTTGCTGCCTGTAAATCACTTCTTTTTTCTTTTTTTTAAAATTCACAATCCAGGTTCCAGCGTCTCCAGGCAGCAGCGCCAGCAGCCTGACCATCGTGACGGCGATCAGCAGCAACTCTGACTCGACTAACAGGTGAGCTTTTCTGTTTTTTCTGTCGGGCTGAACAGGATCACCAATAATGTACAATATCAAATCATTGTGGCTGCGTTTTTTTCGTTAAAAGACTAAATGTGCCACAACATACCATTATAACAAAGTGTTGTGGCTTTATAGAGATGCCCGGGCCAAGAAATTATATTCTTCAGACGTAAAGAGATGTGCTTGTTTGGTGCAAAGCGTAACTTTTATGTTTGTTTCAGTGGAAAAGAAATAAAATTTACAGCTCATATTGCAGTGTCTGTCAAAATAATCACAATATTTTTTGTGTATCTTAATTTTCTCTGTCGTTTTCAAGGAAACAGATTGTTTAATAATAATAAAAAAAAAGTGATAAGTATTGGAAAGTCTCTGTCATACACTAGAACCTCTAAGATGTTTAATGTTGGTAATATTCTCCCATCAGTGTTCGTGGTATGTGTAGTTTGGCTCATTACAGTTGGGAAATAGATGATAAAAGTCCTTATAGAAGATTTTTAGTGTAATGCACAGTTACAAACATTTTAATCGTTATATTAAATAACCCAAGTCACTTTGTTGTCTGTCAAAATTGTAAAAATTCTGTCATAATTCGTTGCTGCTTGTCTTTTAAATTACAGTTTTTGATGGTAATAAGGCGTATTTATGAGCATTTAATTTTGAAGAGCAACTTGATCACAAGAATATTAAATTTACAGAATAAACTTGCAGATTATGCACTTATTAGGGCGTGGAGAGAAAAGATGAGCAGAGACAGACACAACACAGATGAGAGGGCTTTTATTTTATTTCTGAGAGCACTGAAACACCATAGCCACTGTATCTAATACAGACCAATATAAACAGTGCAGTTTTACAGAATTAGTCATGACAAATGAAATTAACCACCACTGACACCGTGGAGATTATTGCCAGTCCCACTTCAGCCAGAGGTTTAAAGTCAGGGAGCATTTCTCCCAGGAAAATGAATCTGAATATAACAAGACCATCTGAAAGTGGGATTCTCCGATCTTACGAGCACTCACTTCACTAGGATGAAGCTCTACAGTGTGCACGTCTTTGATTTTGCGGTGGTTTTATTGATTAAAAAGAGAGACCACTGATACTGCGAGCAGCTGCTACTCTAATTGTGATTTGTTAACGTTAACACTAGTTCACCTTCAGTGTTTAAATCAGTCAACATCACAGATTGCTTTCAGATTTTTCTATCACTGTTAACTTTATTCAGTCAATAACAGAAAATATTCGGTTAACGTGACCTCTGTTGTGACTGGTAGTAATCATACCTGCACAGGCTTCTCTGTTACACACAGACGCCCCTGATTGCTAATAGAATAATTTCTGATGTGAACACATACACCTCTCCTTCTGTGTTCAGAGCCATGGACGATGTCAGTCAGAGTCCTAACAGAGCAGACAACAGCAGCAGCAGTTTAACACTCTCAACCTCCACCAGCAGCCCGAGAGCTGCGTCTGCTGTGCTGCTGCCTGGACTCGAGAACCTGCAGGTGAGATGTGGCAACGCTCTCCTACTTCCACCAGCCTCTTGTCTTTCTCCGTTGCCTGACTTTTGTCGATACTCTCTTGCTCTCTATCTCCAGGCTTTGACGTCCTCCGGTGGTCCTCTGGCACTCGACAGCCCTCAGGTCCTGGATTCTCCCCTCCTGCCACCTCTGGCTTCTCCGACGAGGGCCCGCTCCCCCGACGTCATCTCCTCGGCCTCCACGGCCATGTCCCAGGACATGCCGGAGATCGCGTCCCAGACCCTGCAGCTCCAGCGAAGCCTGGTGCCCAGCTTGGATCCTTTACCTCTTTCTGCCCTGCAGACAGACAGCATGGCCTCGGCCGCCTCTGCTCTGCACCTGCTGACCTCGCCACGTACGGCCAACAACAACAGGTATTTTAACAACAGGGAAAGATGGCGTTACTGAGTAGAAGATCAAGCTAAGAATATCTACAACAACAGCTGTCAGGAAGATGGGAAAATAGATAGAAAGCCTCAAGAACATTCTGTATGCATGTGTACAGAATGGTGTTAAGTAAAAACATGCAGAAATTAGAGACACTCAGTTTTCTTTTTAGACCTTCACGTTTTTCTGTTTGGATTTGATGAAGTTGGACTTGGTCATATTTAGTGCACGACACTGTATTCTTGATTCCATTGTAGTTTATTTTTATCCTCAAATTTATTCTGCCCTTTCAAATCTTGTTGAAAAGTGTCTTTTTATATTTTTCTGATTCGTTTCTTTGTTCTTGTGATGTTTCACGCACAGCATTTCATTGTTGAAAGATGCTGAACAAGTACACTTGCCTTGCATTGCCTAGAATTTGCAAAAAATGCAAACGAAACGATTCTATTTTGAAATGAAATGAAATGAGAAATACTTTATTCATCCCAGAAGGGAAATTCAATCCTGTAAAAGCTCACCTTTCTTTTTCTTTTTTTTTTTTTAAATCAATATAACATATATCTTTTTTTATTTTTTATTTTTATTTTTTTTTAATATCTATTTTCTGTCACAGCCTGTTGCCCCTTGAACTGGGAGGTGCAGACGGACCCGTCGGTGGTTCGGTGGAGTCCGAGCCCAGACTCAGCCACACTCCGTCTCTGCTGGAGAACGCTTTATCGCAGGAAAACCCGGGCGCAGGAGGAGGCTCCTCGGACGGCAGCGTTAGCCACACGCCCTGGCCGGCTGCCCCGGACATCACCAGGGAAACCAGGAACAGTCTCAGGGACAACGGTCTGGGAGACTGGTGAGTCGTCTGACGTGTACATACATGAAACATTCATTAGCAAACCGTGTTTTATTCTCTCTACAAAACATGCAAAGGGTGATCGAAAAGTAAAAATTAACAACCGTGTCCTGTGCAGCGATACACTGCTCCCAGTGCTCCTGCAACACCTGTACCACTCCTTTAAAGGTTGATTACGTGAACATGTCAAGCACCATCTGTGATCGCTGACGCCCAAATGTCTTGATGTCTGTTTGTAGATGCCAGGTGTTCTTTAACTGGAAGGTTCTACATCAGTGCTTGTCTGGTGGTGTTTGTCACTGATTTTCATGAAGTATGGCCAAACTAGGGCCGTCTTCTTACCCCGATTCCTTCCTCTACTACGCGGGTGTCCAATCCTGGTCCTCGAGGGCCGCAATCCTGCATGTTTTAGATGCTTCCCTCTTCCAAGACACCTGATTCAAATGATCAGAATCGTTATCAGGCTTCTGCAGAGCTTGATGATGAGCTGATCATTTCAATCAGGTGTGTTGGAAGAGGGAAACATCTAAAACATGCAGGATTGCGGCCCTCGAGGACCAGGATTCGACACCCCTGCTCTACTAGTATTAGTATGATCTCATCAAACCAGTGTTTCTTGAGGATCTTTTTTAAGCAAATTGTTTTTTTTCCCTGTTTTTTATGATTTATTTCATGAGAACTTGCTGCTTAGAAGATGTCCTCTCTACTTCTAGTCATGGTTGTTCTGTTCCCACAGAGGTTCAGGTCTCACAAGAATTAGTGAGTAAAAATGTGACAGGAGCAAAAAAGACTTTCCAGAAACTGCTGGTGGTTCAGAGAGTCAAAGCTGTTTTACCTTTGTTGTTTGAAGTAAAGGAAGGTCGGTACTTTACTAATCAGATTTTTCGTCATTGTCAGAACCGTGAGTACTGATTTTATATTTGAGTTGAAACACCTTACTTTTGTTTGTTGTCGTGATACTCTAGAGCTCTGAATGTTGCTCTCCCTCTTCTGCGTTTGTACCACCCTGCTTGTTGATGTTGCTCCCCAAATAAGTAAAAGACTCCACTTCCGCGAGCTTGTTGGCATCTAGTTTGCAGTAAAGCTCCTAAACTGTGTCAAGACAGCAGCCCTTCAGCTTGAATTTTATTTTGGGGAGGAACAAGAAGAAGTCACAGGGAGCCAAATCTAATAAGAGCGACGATTTTGTTGTTTTGGCCAAAAAACCCTCGAGTAATCAGCGCGTCTTCCTTCGGACGCCACAGGACGTTACAGTAAAACTCTGCCTCGATACTTCGACTCCGGGGAACTAAATCCTGCTGCACAACCTCGTGAATGTTGGAGAAAACAATGAACATGCTTTGAGATGTTTGCTCCGCTTTAGTTTGTGGTTCATGGAGAAATTGTAAATGTGCCACAAGAACATGTCGTGCTGTTGTTGCTGCAGTGTTTTGCAGTCACATAACATTTACTGCTTGTACATGTTACAAGCGTATGACCATGAGGCTTTCTGTGCGTGTATAATAACAATACATAATACTTACATAGAGCTTTTCAAGATGCTTTTAAACGTAGGCAAGAACACAAATGGAGAAAGGGACAAGTAGGAAAAAGGGTTTATGGGTTGTTGTAAAGATGTGTTTTTATGGATTTCTTGAATATGATGCTTTAGTGCGGTTAGTACCACCAACTGTCCCAGAACTTCTTGATCTGATAATGGGCCCATTACCTTGAATCAGCAGTTGCATAAGGTTTTCAGTTGTAAAGCAAAAGGTGATATAATATTGTTGTTGACATTTTCTTTAGGTTGTTTGTTGTTTAATGTCTGCACGGTGAAAATGATTCGTCTGAGGTTTTTAACTCGCCGCGTTGAATCGCTGTTATGATTTTTTTTTTCTGTCTGCTGCAGCTCAAGAGAGGAGCCGAAGGACAGGCACTTGAGCTCGCCTTACCACCGGCGCTCCTATCACCTCACGCAGAACGACAGCCAGGATGCCGGCGCCGAGCAGAGGTAACACAAGCTAACACAACGTCTCCTTGTTTGTTCAAATAAACAGACAAGTCTGTCACTCTAGACGGAGGACATCACGAAGCGTTGCACAACACGAATTCTGTAGTTGATGCTGCTGCTGTTGCTGCTTTCTGAGATGATTACAGAGCTGCTTCTCGGGAAGCCGCAGTGGTTTTACTGTTTACGTTTCTGCCTTTGACTCAGTGACCCTGACGACGAGGTGGCCAGTCTGGCGTCGTCCTCTGGAAACTGTGGCTCGCGCTCCTCTCACAGACTACCGGTTAAGGACTGGAAGACCTCACCGCGAGGCTCGCCAAAGCTCAAGAGGAAGATGAAGAAGGATGACAGGTGTGGTTTTATTTGATTGGGAATACCATGCAATTAAAAAAAAAAGTCATGATTTCAGTAGAGGCTGAACAGAATTCTTTGAAGCTTTGACGGTTGTGATGACAATCAACCCACAAGCTTTTCATGTGTAGTTTTGTTTTTTTTAATTCATGCATCCCCACAAAACCTCATAAAATAAGAAATAGCAATGCAACATTCTTAATTATGGATTAAATTCTTATTACACTAATTAAATAGATAGTTTTCTGCATCACTGCTCTAATCCAGCACTCCTTGTGGGACACCTATCCTAGAAAGATAAAACCAAGCAGCTGGAAACAGTCTCATGTCTGGAATTAACTTTAAAATTCGGGAAGATGATCTCCAAAAAAATCAAGTGCCAGATATCACAGATCTGGCACAAGTTTGGCAAACGACCTGAAAACTATGAGGAGCAGCAACCTGCACGCTACCAGCAGTGGCTCCATTTAATATAATTAGCATTGCATTCACCAAAACTTTTAATATATTTGATTGGGAATATTATGCAATTAAAAACATTCATGGTTTCAGCAGTAGAATCCTTGTAGTCAATGTCCACATCCTTGTAGTTTTGCATTATTTTGGTTTCACTTCTTTGTACATGCGTCACCACAAAGATCCCAAACAGCCCATGAAATACAAAAAAAGCATCAACATTTATTTATTTCTTTATTTGATTTATTTCAGACAAGCCACAGTATCATAAAGACAAAATAACACACACGAAAATTACAAAATGACAAACTCCAGACCCTAAAATAATGTCTAAAAACGAGTAGAATGACGTTTAACTTATTAGCTTCACGTCTGTACATCTCATATCTCGCTGCTTCCTGTTTGCATCCAACCTTATACTTGTACAGCTTTTAGGAAACCCCATGAACACCTTTACTTTTCCACATTATTATATTTGTCAAGCAGTCTTTTTGTGGATATTTTCTCAATTTAAAAAAAAAAAATAGTTTTGAGATCATCGTCCAGATTGTTCCATAAATTCAACCCACAAACATCTAATCTTCATGATGGTACGAGCAAATGGCTTTTTCTAAAATGTAGTTTTCCTCTTCATTCGTTGTTTCCAATTAGTTGGTTATTCTCAGATCAGAATATTTAATCTTAGTGAGAGTTTTGTGCGTCACTGCTCTGCTGTAATGTTTCAAACAGTGACGCATGACAGTCTTAAAGGTTATAACTATGCTAGAAAAAAACTAAAAAGAGAAAAACTGAAACATCTGAAATAAAACTCAGACAAGCGCCAGACGAGTTTGGCAAATGATTGGAAGACTGTTAAGAGCAGGAACTGCATGTTAATAAATATGGCTAATTGTAATATTATTGTCGTTAGGTTTGCCAAAACTTCAGATATTCACAGATAATATTTACCAAAGCTTCAAAGCCAAACAAACGGTGTCCAGGACAACCCGAGATTTACACAGAAACTAGTTCAGATGACATGACATTTAGAGAAACCCTTAATCCGGATCGTCTTGTAACAAAACTCACCAACGTGTGAGCAACCGAAGCAGTTGAACGTCTAAACAAACCATTAAATCATTCGTTTCTCTTCATCTGTTTACACACACAGTCTGTAACGCTCTCCACAAACAGGGATGCCTCTTTTGGTGTATTGTTCTGGCAGAAGAACGTGTTTATTTAACTAAAGCGACTGCGGTTTTATGCGCTCATCTGACAAATGCTTCGGCAATCCTTCAGTCTGTCCATTCAGCACAATTAAATTCAGCAGCCGAAGCCAGACTTTAATGTACATTCTGTGTCGTAAAATGATCCGTCCAATGAATCAGAATAGGATTTCATTAAATGCACTTTAAATAATACGTACCGCCTGATTGATTGTTACAGTTCGAGGTGTTTAAACTCGGTTTCTTCTCTCTGCAGTGAGTCGTCTCAGTCCAGACAAATGGATTCTGCTCAGGTAATTTGCTCCCTGAAAAACTTTCCATCCTCCTTTGGTTCTTTATGTGCGTTACAGTATTTGTATGAATGGTTAAGGAGGGGGAAGAAAAAAACCCCTTTTGTATCTCTGAATGACTCATTCTGTTGGAAACAAATTGAGCCTTATCAGCACTCGAGCGCCCTGCACGCCTATTGTAAGCGCACACAGGTGCTTTCACTTGTTTTGCCCGATAAGGCGTCTTTTCAGGAGTTGTTCGGACTGAGTTTTATAGACTTTTTTTTCCCACAGAGGACATTTTAACGTGTCACAGGAGGAAAGGCACGTGTATAAATATTAAAATTAACGATGGCCGAATCGCATTTTTAATTAATTGACATCACGGTGTAGAAAACTGTTTTCATTTTTGTGTTAAAGACTTTTTTTTTTTTTGGAAGTTCTTGTCAAAAATGCTGAATTAAGTTGACCACGATTCAATGTTGAAAAAAAGACTTCCAAGACGAGTGAATAGTTTTTATCGGCATCGTCGCTGCTTTAGTTTCATGGTCCTGATGTTGTGCATGCTGGTTTATTGTTGAAGTGTCATGGCTCCCTTTAATGGAGCAGAGCCAACGTTAATGTTCATATTAACACGTGTGGTTTTCCTACATCGCAAAGTTTTTGTTACACACTTTGACCAAATATATAAAAAACAGAGTTATTGAAAAGACCTTTATGCGCCTTTTCAAGTTTCTAACATGTCAGCAAACAATTATCTATGTATTCTAATAAATGTTTATAATTTATATTTTCTATAACTCACTTTCAGTCCATTCAGCTGTTAGTGCCCAAGATACGAACGTTTCCTGATAGCTTCTTGTCTTGTGATCTGCAGAACTTTATTTATTTTTTTAACGTTTTTGATTAGAGTTCAGTCTTTGTTGCTTCACCTTCTCTCTCTCCATCTGCTCCCAGTTTAATGCAGAGGTGCAGGATGAGTTGCTGATGCTGCTGCGTAGCCAGCAGAGGGAGTTAACTGAGCTGCGTGGACAGATTGAAACCATGCAGAGCTCCATTATGGTCCAGGTAGAGCACGTGCTGACCAACCACCAGGAACAAGAGCGTATCCTTCACTCATTAATTACTCACTTTGCATTTTTGGCTGTTTGTTTATTGTGCATTTCCACCTGCCGTGAAACTCCAGGCGAAAAACGTTGCACCGTTTAAGCCAAAAGTTGCAAAATATCTTTATTTTCAAACATCTTGTGAGCCGAACCTGTACGATGTTGTTGCTACGCTGAGCATGCATGTCTTGATGATGAGCCGTCTGCATGTCGTTCTTGTGAGCCTTGACCCGTCGCGACCGCAGGACGGAGACTAGAACGAGTTCTGGCGGAGAGTCAGAACCACCAGCAGCAGCTTCAGGAGCAGCTCAGCCAGCAGCTCAGTCACGCCCTCAGCTCGGCTCTGACCAACAGGATGGACAAAGTGCTGCGAGAGGAGCTCAAGAAAACAGTCCCACAAAGTAAGAAGGCACACGAACACACATTCATAATATATGATGAGACGCAGGCGTGTGTAATTCATAGAAGAAACGAGGGTCGACACATAGGGCACATTTTGGAAGAGTTCTGCTGATAGAGATTGAACTAGTTTCTCAGGATCAGGCCTTCCTAGTTGTGCCGAAATTCACCTTAAAATACCGGATGTCTGTTTAAATGTTATATCAGCCCTTTGAACTTGAAGCGGTTTCTGGGTTTCATTTGTTCCCATCACATTTTTACTCACTGTGGATTCATTTTTCACTGTTATATTTTTCTTTGGTAGCAGCACAACCGTGACTAGAAGAAGCGTACAGTGTCTCTCGTGCAGTATAAGCACCAAAATCATTTAAAAAGAAAGAGGTGATTTGCAGAGGCTGTGATGGAAATAGTTAAATATCTACAGTGTGTAGAGACAAAACGGGCACAAACAGGCACAAAATGACAAAAAAACAAGACACGGAGCAATAAAAACAAGACACAAAACAGAATAGAGACAAAAAACAACACAAAACAATAAAAACAAGGGTCAAAATGACCAAAACAAAACCACTGGAAGGTCAAAGATCAGAGTGTTTTTACATGTGCTGCTCTAATAAATGCTGTAATTTGGGCTAATTTTACAAACAAAACCCGCTGCTCTGAGATTCTGAGGGTTTATTTGTGGTCGAACTGATTCTAAAGAGACGAACGCAATAAGCAAAGTGACGACTGAACTGTAGTTCCTGAGGTCAGCCGCTCCCGCCTCCAGATGATGGTGGTGTTGCACCGTTTCATTATCTGTAGAGGAGGAGGAAGATTTTAGGATGAAGTCTGAGCAGTGTTTCAGCTTTCTCCTGTCCTTGGGCTTCTCTTCTCCAGTCTTTCTACCACCCACCTGCAAATTTATGTGTGTCGAAGGCACTTAAATTTCTTCTGAGTGACTCCTAAACATGCCTTGCAAGGTTCTGTGTTTTCTTTATCTGTTATATATTATATAATCAAAGCAGAAATGTTGTTGTGATTCATCTTTTATGTCTGGAAAGGTGAAAAAATTTAAGAGCGTATACTTTCCTTTGCTAATTACCAACTACGGCGTCCATTTAATAGACAAAGGGCTGAATCTGTGTTTAGACATAATGTAAAGAAAGAATGCTCAGAGTGAAGCAGCATCTTGAAACTGTGTTTAGCAGCAGTGAACAACAGTGCACGCCAGCCCGTACATCAATAAATTAGAGCGCTGCTTAATGCTTGAGATCATCCGAGGCGCAAGTAACATTAAATATAGCCGGAGCAGCTGAGGTGTGTTGGACTGAGACACTAGAATTAAGGAGACGTGTTTTCCTGCCTCACCTTCCCCGCCCTCTAATTTGAGGATGAGATGTTCCCGTCTGCCTTTTTTGTTTTGTTTCTTTCTTTTCTTCCTCTGGATCACACTCCTAATTATAGAGGAGTTCTCGCTAATCTGTCTTGTTAATTCTTTTTTTCTCCCTCTCCAGCGATCTCCAAGAGTCTGGAGCCGGTGACGGGTCAGCTGAGCAACACGATCGCCGCCAAACTGACCGCCGTGGAGGTCACCCTGAAGGACAACGTGGGCAAGGTGGTCAAATCCAAGGTAGGCGGCCCGACTCGCTTTCACCACCTGTCCCGTTGAATCTCCTCCTCGTACTCTGCTCACTCCGCTTCCTGTTTCCCAGAACACGACGGACGCGATCGGCCGAGCGGCGGCCGAGGCGATGCAGGGGCCGATCCAAGCGGCCTACAAAGACGCCTTTCAGAGCATCGTGCTGCCGGTTTTCGAAAGGGGCTGCCAGTCGATGTTTCAGCAGATCAACGACAGCTTCAAACAAGGAACGCAAGAATGTAAGGAAACCGAGTGTAGACTTTGGTTACGCTGGATGGGTGCGTTTTCTTACACTGTGTCGTGTTTTAAAGGCTCAAGAGTTTAATCATAAACTTGAGCAGGTTATTCTGAAGCCATTTGTTTTGCAAAACATATTTAGGAAAGGAAGTTCCATGTAGAAGCTGCTGCATTGATGTCTAACATACATCTTTGATCCTGTGTTTAAAACATACATAATGACCCACCGCAGCACACTTAACCTCATTAGCTGCCTTAAATGTGCTGATGCTGAAATTACACCACAGATAAAACACAAAAACATCAGGAAAAGTAATTTAGTACTATATGACAGAACAGGGAACTTATTATTTTCTTTTTAATTAGACAAACAGAAAGCGGTGACCGTGCCAATGCAAAACAGAGAAAGATGTGAAAAGAATCAAAAAAAAAAAACAAGAGGAAATTAAAATGTATCTGCATATGTTTTCATATTCTGTCTTTTATTATTTTATTTTTCATTTGGAAAAAGCATTAATTTAGTAGATTTAGTATCAGTGTTGTTGCAAGTAGTTAAACAAACAAACAAACAAACATTACCGTATGTTTTGGGAACCATTTTCCAGAGATTTCTAAATTATTTACAGTTAAACAGTTTCACCGTAGACAATACTGATAATAATAAATCAATGAGTAAAGGAAAATAAATAAAGAGTGAGTTGTTAGATGCAGTTAAGTAATGCAGACAATATTATATTCTCACTCAATTATTCTGTCAAATAAGCTCAAGTCAGTCGTAATAGATTTAAAGTACTCGGTCCACTTAGTCCAAATTTGAAAAAACTTTTCTTTTTGGACGTTGAGGGAGGATGACAGTCGCTTCACGTTGGTGTCTCGCACACTGCTGCTTAGAAAAAGGATGAAGCCCTGCAGAGATGAGTGCAGCAGTGATTTAGTGCACAGTTTAATTGGCCGCCTTTATGTTTCCTGCAGGAATTCGCTCGATAATTACAACTACTGTTGTTGATCTGCAAACTTTTGAACATCTTAGCAGCTTGCAGGAACATGACTTAAACTCGTCGGTGTGAACGCTGCAGTTGAATTCAGAGCAGAATTAAACGGTTGTCGCTGACTTCAATCACCTCGTCAAACTTCGATGGTGGAGAACGTTGAAATCACACTCGTTTGACGTATTTGAAGGCATGATTTAATTATGTTATCGACTACTTTCTCTGACCTGTAGGTCTGTGAATTCCTTGAACAAGTTGGACGCGGTTTGCATTTAGGAAACGTCTTTTGCAGACCTGCCTTGTGGTGTTTCTGGGACTTGCCCTGACTGTCGGCTAAAAGCAAAACAATGCAATATTTTGCTTTGTGCGTCTACTTTGTGGACAATCTGCGGCACTTGTTTGTTCTCGTTTTGTTACCGTGAAAGCTGCAGTGTGGTTATAAGAGAAGAAAAAACACACAAACTCATTGGAAATACAGCTTCTGTTATATTAAAACACTGTCAGTCCTAAAGTATTGCTACTAATAAAATAAGGTGAAGTATTGTTTTTAATAGCTGGATCTGGTGATCTAGTATCGGTGTATCGTGCGGCGCTACTTGAAAGTTTATGAACCCTCCCTTCAGGTTGTTCTGATGCCTCACAGTGGCTGTCGTCCCTCTGGAGACACTTTGCAGTGGTGCTCCCATCTTGCAGGTTGTTTCTGATGTCTTGCACCGAAATCAAGGCCTAATCTAATCTGGGAGTCTAATTAGGTAACGATCTCTGTGAGCATTCTCAGGGACGGCCTTTGTAATGACGCCTTTTTCAGAGCGAGCCGGCGCGCTGATGTGTTGATAAGCGGTCTGCTGCTTATTCGGAGATTGTGCTCCAAACCCGCCGCCTCTGGAAGCTGGATCTTTTTTTTTTTATTTTTAAATTTTCCAAGGTTGTCATAATGCGTGTGGAGGGGAGACGCACACAGTTAGCCAGCAGTAAATAAGGAGGCTGCCGCACCTCTCCTCCAATTTAAGTTTAATCCATTATCATATTCAGGGTTTAGTTTGTAAATACTGACTGCAGTTTAGCGAGAATAAGTTCTGCACTGATGTGTCGCTGCTATGTGAAGCTGTCAGATGGTGATTGAAGTGCACCACTCATCATGTTTGTGTACATCATGCAGGGCTTCCTCTAATTTTTAATAATCGTGGGCCAATTTTGAATTACAAGCAGTATGTTGAAGAAAACACCACAGGATTGATTTACAATAGTCTAATCTTAATACAAAGGTGCATGCTGGCAAACAAAATAATACCCCGAGTAAACGGAAAACCTTCAGCTTCCTGGTGCAGCGTTTTATTAACAGAGATAGGAGTTTAGAATTATATTTACTTTGGATAAAGATAATCTGTTAAAACCAGGGACGGAGTTGAGAATGCATTTGTGTTTGGGGGGAGAACAGTTTTTAATTAATTTTCATAAAACCGATCCATCTGTTCATTAAAACACGAGCAGAGAAAGTAAGGACAACATCTACGGTGTGTGATGAACGGGCAGTTTTATAAACAAAGAGTCCAAAACTGATGTTACGGTCGAACCTGAAGTTTATAGTTTACATCCAGGCTTCCCAGCGGAGTCGTTTGTCGCGTGTAACTTGAATTACATCGATGTTTTCTCTGCTGTTCGGTACATGAATTAGAATTATTTGGTCGGTGTATGTTGAGCTAAACTTAGGAAGCTGTTTTGCACAAAGGTGAGCCACAGTCGGAGTACGTATAAGCAAAGTCTCCGCTGACCACAGTGTCACCTGATGGCTTTATGGGTTTAAATAGTGGAGAAAACTAATTAAAATCCTTTATATGTAATTGGATTGCTAAAGTGTACGAGGGCTTACAGCAAACACGGGGACGCGACGCAGAGCTCGGAGTTGGTGAAGCTTAAGGAGCTGCAGAGTGCTAACTTATCGTCTAATTTATGCAGACTGTTCGCAGAGCAAAAGCTGGAACGCCACACTTCCGCTGTAATCGATGAAGCTGGTTAAACCGCTGAGATCTGTGCTGCAAGTGTAAAAATAGACCAATCTTCTACTCATATATATTTATATATATATAAGTTGTGTGCAGCCCTTTTCCACAGAAATGAGTCGGTATGTCTGTATTTGTTTCTGTTTGTTTTAAGAGCATTAATTTAACTCCATAGTTAATAACACCAACGGGTCTCAGCTTTATTATTTATTACAGTTACGGTAAAGTAGTATTTTATGTCGTTTTTGTAGGGTTTTATTCTCTAATGTGTGAATTATTGTATAGGGTCTTAACTAAAGCTATTTCCTAACACTTGTCATATTCTTTCTAACTGGAAAGCACTTTTAAACCGTAGTTTTAAATCTGCTTTATGACAATGAAATGCTGTTTAACCAGCATTTAACCAGAAGTGCAGTTAAAGTGCATTATATAATGTGTAGACACACTGGATATATAAATACAATAGCTGTAGATAATAGTGTAACGATGGATAAATGTAGACGTGAAGGTAACCAGCAGTATGAACAATGTAAACACTCCTATTAGCGACCAGCTGACGGTTGCTTAGTAACTTCTTCCCTTACAGAGCTACTGTAGTCTTTAGATGACATATTGGCCATATGATAATAAACTCTGTGAACTCTAGACGCAACAACTCGCTGTCTCTTTTTGCCAGAACCCTATGTGTATGTAGCCGCTAAAAACAAACAAGCAGCAACTATTATCTGTTATTTTAGATGTTTGTTATATGCATTACTATTATCATCTAAATCTGAGACTTTTGCCAAACAGGTGCTGCTAAAGACGAAGCGAATTCTTTATGTTTCCTGGTTTTAGTACAAGATGCATTTCTTGGGGTTGATGATTTAAATCATGAGCCAGCCAGTTGTTCCTGCTGGATTTACTGAGATCCTCCACGCAGCTCTTTGACGTCCAGTCTGGAGGTTGGATTTGATTAATTTTTCCTGAAGTCAGAGTCACACAGGCTACCTTCACCTATCGTGGCGTTCTTTTGGCGTCTTTGCCGCTACAGTGATGGCGACAGAACACATTGTCAGTGGGTTTGGTGTCACTGCAGCTCTTTTACATTATGCTGAGACACTGGATTCAGCCCTGATATGAGCAATATCACTCCTGAAGGTTGCGACTGTATTCCTGATGTGTTTGCTCGTCGAAGGGGAAGCTGAGATTTATATTTCTTTTTGTTGACTTTCATATCTGCAGACATCCAGCAGCTGGAGACTCACATGAAGAGCAGGAAGCAGAGAGAGCAGGAGACACGAGACCCGATGATCGGGCAGCTGCAGCAGATGATCGACAGCTTCCAGAGCTCCACCGATCAGCTGGCCAACAACATCACGGCCAACGTCCGGGCCGAAGTCCAGCACCAGATCCAGATGATGGTGGCAAAGTACGTGTCCTCATCACTCTGGTCATTGAGAAGCTAAAAGTGAAACAACAGTTGTAGAGACGACACACATCATCACAGTCTTGAGTTTCCAGTGACTCCTAGAATTTTCTACGAGGGAATCCTTAAAACGGTTGAGTCACAAAAATCCAATAATGCATTTTAGTTCTTTCATAGATTTATTACTGGTCTTTTGAGAACATGACAAAATCTGTTGGGTCAACAATTTGCACACAGAAACTGATGTTAAAAGTTCATCAAATTTTCCTCGTGGCATGACCTCTGAACTTCTCCTACGACCGGCTACAGCTGGTGACTCTTCTGAGTCAATTTAACTTCAACGCAAACACTGCAGCGGGAAAGTCTGTAGAGCTCAGCAACACTCTGGAAAAGCAAATCACTGCTGACCAGAAGCTTGTGGACGTCTGCCAAAAGTGCCTAATTGAGGTGAAAATGGCAAAGACCAAACATTACAACTGTTTTATGTGTATTTTTGACCCAGCAGATTTCCAGAAAATGTGTAATAAATCTATGAAACAAACAAAACTGTCCTTGGAAACTCAAAACTGCCACAATACACGTGCTCTTCACGATTTTAAATAGAACTTAATCTTCCCTGAACCGTTTGTTTTTCCTCCGTGCTCACCTTTCATTTAACATATTTCCCTGGCTTTATAAATACGGCACTGCTGTAGCTACACCTGCCTGCTTACTCTGGTTTCGGTTACACAATAGTGGCGTTTTATGAAACCCTAATGGTCCCGCACACCTTTGCGAGGTGCGATCAAACAGCTCAGAGGCTGTTGCTATTAAAATCAACAAGCGTATCTAATTTAAATTTGGCCATCATTCTCGTCTAAGTGGTCTCCTTGTGCAGCCGTGCAGCGCTCTCAGCACTTCTGCAACACTTGTAAAGCTTCCCTGAAAGTCCCGTTACGCAAACGTGTCAAGCACCATCTGCGGCGAGTGCTGAAGCTCCTGAACTGTGTCTAAACGGGGACCCTTCAACTTGGATTTAATTTTTGGGAACAAGATGGAGTCACAAAGGAGGCAAATCTGGCGAGTTGGGTTGGCGGAGAGCGGTGGGTTTTTTGTTGTTGTTGTGGCACAAAGAAAACAAAAACCTTGTTCATAATCACCGCACTCTGACACCTGTGGGATGATCACCAGATGCACAACCAGGGGAATGTTGAAGAAAATGATGCGGCTTGTCTGGTTTGAGAGATTTTGGCTCTTC
>NW_007578150.1:285407-287694 GCF_000690725.1 Stegastes partitus | reverse complement strand
CCCACAAAAACATGTGTAGCACAGGTCCAGCTGCTGATAGCACAATGTCGTGTTATCTCCTGACTTGTAGCAGTTGCTACTTAAACATATTGAATGCGTGTCACCGTAACATCCTGCATGCAAACGCACCACAAACATGTCAAACACTATCTGTGGTCAATGCTGAATCTCCTAAACAGCTACCCTTCAACTTCAGTTTAAAATTTTAGGGAAGAGACGAAGTCACAAGGAGGCAAATCTGGCCAGGAGGGCGAGTGAAGAGCATTATTTGGGTTGTTGTGCCAAAAAAACCTGTGCATAATCACCACTTTCTGACAGTTGGTGGATGAATACCTGATGCACAACCACAAGAAGATTAAAGAAAACGGCAAATATGCTCCTTGGTGCTCCTGACTTGATGTGCCCTGTGTGGTTGTGGAGATATTGGCTCTTCAAATTTAAAAACTGCTTCTTTTTTCTCTTGACGATAGCTGCAGACCCACCTCTGGTCACCAGCGATAATCTGACTGACGCCAAATGTGACATTTGTTGTTAGCTGCAGTTCGAGCTCCATAAATCACAAATGCAGTGCTCACAAAACCATCTCTAACTCAGGTCTGCCTGTTGACAGCAGCACAGCGTCATGCTATCTCCTGATTCATGTTGGTAGCTGCTTTGGTAGCGTCCATTTGCACACGTATCACTGTCCATACAAACGCACCGCAAACAAGAACTTCTTAATCTCCCCTCGTATACATTAAGCGCCCGCTGTCAACTTTTCTAAAACAATCTAGCTGTTGATTGATCCGATGGCACCGAGCGATATTCCACGTGGACATTTTGAATATCGGATATGCATATCAGCAGATGCCCGTGCCAGCAGCGCCGCCTTATTCTCAGCCTATCGAGCAGATGCGTAATGGATTGGAGAGTAAAAACAAGCAAAGCCTAATCCGCGGGCTAATGTAAGAACATAAATTCGATCGAGTCTCTTGTTCCCTCTGCAATTAATTTCATGGCCTCTGGAGTTTATAGATTGTCGAGGGCGGAGCAGAGAGAAAGTAGTTGGCCAACTTAAACTTTAAGATCTGGAAAGGAAGATGACGTGCCAGACCGAGCTGGGCCGGCCAGTTTCTGTCTTTTTTTTTTTTTTTTAGATTCAAGATAACATGAATTCTGGAGGATAAGACCTTTTTTTCTTTCCAGTTTGCAGGAGTCTATTCTGAGCCACGTGCAGCGGATCGTCAAAGGGGAGGTGAGCCTGGCGATGAAGGAGCAGCAGGCGGTGGTCACCTCCAGCATCATGCAGGCGATGCGGTCGGCGGCCGGCACACCGGTCCCCACGGCGCACCTCGACTACCAAACGCAGCAGGCCAACATCCTGCAGCTCCTGCAGCAGGGCCAGCTCAACCAGGCTTTCCAACAGGTATCACACAACACGCTGCAGCAGTCGTTATCGCAGCAACTCACCGCGGTCACGCCCTGATGTTCCCTCAAACACGGTGGCTCCACCAGAGCCCAGAAAACCATCTCACTGTAGCTGCTCCACAGTCCCACCAGTGCACGCTGCAGGCGTTCATTACGCTCGCCTGTTCGCTCCCATTACTTTGTATCAGACGCTGCTCTAACTTGAGGCAAAGAAACTCTTCTGCCCTACTTTTCCGTTCGCTCTTCTCCCGTCATCGCTCATGTTTATGTGCACAGAGTCGACCCATGGACTTCTGTATTGACACTGACAGCTCCAACTGCCTGTCTGAGCTTATAGGTTTATTAAAAATACCCAACTTTCTTCTACTTTTGATAAATTGTTGGTGCATGTACGCATCTCGTAGTTTGTCTGGGTTGAATATACGCACAGTCTGACATCATAGCAGCTGTAGGGGGAGTATCTGGCTTTTTGAGGGGCCTTAAAGCGATATTTAACCCTCAGAACCCCAAACGTTTGTTGAAACGTTTATGAAAGTCCTGCACCTCTATGGAGACAGCGCAATCATGACGTAGAAGGAGGAAGTAGAAGGAAGTCAAACATTATTTTGTGTAGTACATCAAATTTCTAATGCCATAAAACTGGGAAAAAAAACAAAATAAAAGTTTAGTTTCTTGTATTATTTGTTTTACCGAAACTGTAAATTTTGCAATCAATATGTTTGCAAGCGCTCGCAGACGTTACCAATACTGGAACAAAGTGTTTACATTTTTGCAGCCTCTACAAACTCAATGCCTTTTATGCTCCTTTGCACATCAACTCTACTAAGATATTTATTACCAACACTGAGGACATGCTATAGATAATTTACTACTTATATGT
>NW_007578150.1:268099-285081 GCF_000690725.1 Stegastes partitus | reverse complement strand
TTCATACTTGCTCACTTTTTAACAGAATGTGGTTTATTTTTAGCTTGTTTTTACATAAGACCTGATTTTGCTGAATTATGACGACTTTAAGCTCAGATTTGGATGCGTTTTCAGATGGAACGGTGCTCGACAAATGAGTAGTTAAAGTCATAAAACTGCCTCGATCTTATTTTGAAATTTTTCCTCCCTCAGGCCCTGTCCGCGACGGATCTGAACCTGGTCTTGTACGTCTGTGAGACCATCGACTCTCAGCAGGTGTTCGGTCAGACCCCCTGCCCTCTCAGCCAGCCCGTGCTGCTGTCGCTCATCCAGCAGCTTTCTTCCAACCTCACGACCCGCTCTGAGCTCAAAATCAGGTGAGAAACCACGTTTACGTCGTCGTCTCAGGGTTTTCCCACCAACACGCACTTGTTGTCAGACCCAAATCAGAGGAAACGCTCCCCGTGTCTGCAGTTTGGTCAATGAAGATGTTGAAAGTCAGAACACAGTTTGTGCTTTTGCAAGTGAGATACAAACTTTCACGCTGACCATGTTCGAGAAAGTAAATGAATGTTCGGAAGGCTTCTTTACACTCATATGGGATCAAATAAACAAACAAAGTCTTGCAAGAATCGCATCAAAATAAACACATTTAGAATAAAATATATTAAAAGCAGAAAAAAGAAAGAGCTCAAAGGCAGAATTCATAATAAAGTCATACAGGACGCTGCTTTTCATTACGATATTCTCACCAGTTAAACTCATCTACGAGAAATCCAGCGCGTGGCGGCTGAACAACATTTTAAGTGTTTTGTTTTCCTGTCTGTGAACCCGGTTGTAATTGAAGGATGATGCAAGAGGCGCATCAGATGCACTCAGCCTCTCTTCTCTCGCCCATTCTTTTTCTCCACATAAGTACGTAAGAAATATAATATTCTTGGGTTTCTTTAACAAATGCACGACTACTTGGAGGCACTTTTAGCTTAGTTTTGCTTGTCCTGGACCAACTAAAATGCATCTTAACTGTCTCATATCAGTAATTAAAGTAGCCGTTTGATATTGTTTTTCACGTTAGGAAGATTAACTGTGTGATATTTGATTATAGACACATGAAATGCACGTATAGTTTCCAGTTTAAGTGTAACTTCATCCACATGTTTGAGCCAAACTCCAACCACTTTTAAAAAACGCATCCAGAGAAAACAGTTAGATTTTACTGTGGTTTTGGATATTTGTAGCTTCATAATGTTGTGCCTTCTTGGCCAGATCTTCCTTAACCTCAGAGGATTTCCTGGTTAAATAGACGTCAAATAAAATTAAAATAAAAGGGCCACGGTGGTACCAAGTCGTATCCATTTGAGCTGTTTTCTGCAGCCCTAGTAACCACAACACCTGGAGTTTTTGTAAGATCTGGTGCAACCCAGCCTGGTTGCTTCTCTCCTGCTCTCTGTGCTCACATGTATTTATTACAACCGAATTCCCAGTAGAGCTGTTCTTGTTTCCAGATTTTACTGTTTTCCATGTCAAATAACAGAATGAGCATGAAATAGTGGCTGAAACTCAGCCCAGGAAGACGCTAAACTAACTCCTGATTTTTAAAATGTAACGTCGACTGACAAAGTCACCATACATGTACGTTAAAAACAACAACTGTACTGATAATTTAGCAGTATTTTCATGTCAAATTATCACTCAGAGACAACTTGAGGCTCTCTTCTACACAAAGTTGCAGAAGTTGATCCAAAAAAGCATCTGGATTTATCGTCACTGCAGGAATCTGAAGTAAAAAGTCACTGAATTTGTGACAGTTCCACTTTAATTGAGCATTTATATTCTTTTTCCAGGACTTTTATGACACAAGGAAGTCCCCAATGGTTGACTCTGTGGCAGTAATGGACTGGGACAGTTCAGGAGGATTCTGATTTGTATAAATGTAGTTAAAACGTTAATATTAATACAGACGTTTTTGTGCTGCATCTCAGTCAGTGCGTCCGTATCCTCCCGTTTCCATCTCAGAACCACATTGAGGTTTAATTAGAATACAGATCCTGATCGTTCTTACCTGTGCACTTGCAGGGTTTCTCCTAATTTCATTACAACGTTGTCTCACACCGTCCTAGTTTGATGTAAGACCTGCCTGGCGATGCAGCGGCAATAATTGGTTTTAATCAGAAACCTGTGAACTGTACAAGCTCACTTCTTCCCTGAAATGTCAGGTTTTGAATTGCATTACACGCCTCTCCCTCCCGCTCTGTCTGGCTGCTGTGCTTCCCCCTCCGTCAGTAATAATAGAGCCGCTCTTTGCCTAAACTTTTGCTCCCCCATCTAATCTCCATCGCGCGTCCATTACTCTCCGTCTCCCGAGTGCTAAACGGTGCTAAAGTGCTGACCTCACCACCCTGCTCCGTCTGTAGCCCCGCTGCATGGCCGTCCAGGGAGCGCAGATGATCCCATGAATAGCGCTGCAGTTTTTAGGATGCTCTCTATCACCCCGTTCTCCAGGCGTCCTTCTATTTTTCATCCTCTAGTTCAACTCCTTTCGCTTCAGTCTGTTGTTCTTATTGTGAAAGTGTCAGAAAGCGCTTCGTCCTTTCTGTCTCCTCTCCGCTTTGTCTTCCCCCCTGCAAACCCTTTTTTTTTTTGTTGGGTCTCTCGGTGTCCCTTTACAGCACCGATCTGTGTCCGGATCATCTGTCTGGTTCTGGGTTTACGCTGCAGCTGCTAATGTGGCCCTGTGGTGTTGCTCGGTGCCATCTGTAGAAATATACGAGGGCAGCAGGGCGTGGTTCAGTTTGAGATTAGGACAGAAGCAGCAACGGATTGTGAAAGGATGGAGTTAAATTTCTAAAAAAAAAGGCACATTTTAGCATCATTATTGCTCGCCTTAATGCCTCATTTTATTTTAATTATGCAGGAAAAACTTCTTGCTCTCACGAGTAAATAGAAATCAGGCAATAAGGAGTGCAGCGTGCGAGCAGTAAATCATCATTCACATCAAACGCGGAGCTGTCTACGCGGGATTCTTTTCCTGCACTTCTGATGGGAAATACCTCAGAAGAATCCATAAAAGACTCCCAGAGCAGCGGGAGGATTGTTTGGACTACAGAGGGGCGTCATTATCCGCGAAAAGCGCGGTCTTAGCAGGATCGTTAGTCGGTCATGAGGAGCGCGTTGCTGAACAAATGGAAGAGCAATTAAATATGTGTTGGAAGTGTTTGGACAAAAGCGTACTTCCAGGCCTGTCAGACATTAGCTCGCAGAGAGACATCGGGTATCTGCGCGGTGACATTAAAAGCCCCTTTAAAGAGAGCGTCGGCCCCGCGATGGGGATTTGATGGAGCCGTAATGTGCGTCGTGGGGACCTGGCAGCAAACCAGCTGGAGCGGCGCTAATGTTAGAGCGGATCAGGTAGCGCTCCGGACCCCGCTGATGAATGGTCATTTACTCTGTCCTGCTGGACGCTAAAGCCACCAGATGTCTCGCTAAAACTATTAATGGAGGAATTAAACGCAGTGACGGGACGGGACGCAGGTGAGAACGAGCGAAACTCAATTTCTGTCGGAGGGAAGAAGGGGAAAAAAAAAAAAGAAAAGCAAGGTGCGCTTGCGTTGACACAGCAGGCAGGAAGCCAGAAACACCACCAAGGACGCAGCGTGGCATTAAAACACCAGCCATAGTTGAGAGCGGACCTCGCTGTCTGTCCTCTGCAGCTGCTCAGAGGGTCAGAATGCAAAGTCTGGTCGAGTTATCCTTGTGCTGCTTTTATGTCTCACTGACTCAAGGCTCGTGATTTGGCACAAGAACGACCTTTTCAATGCAGCCGTGCACCGAAATAATAAAAGCGACGCTGGTCCACGGCACAAAAACACTTTAATCTCACAATAAATGCTGTAAAATCAGGCAGTAAGTAGGAGTGGAGTTTGTGTTTACCCTGCAAACTGCTGTGGTAATTATCCACACCTAAGCTACTCAGGTTTAGGAGTAAATACGTGAGTTGGGTTGAATACACGTGTGAACACTAAGCTCCAGTTGTTTCCCCCTTAACAAAAGCCTCAGTCTCCCAATTCTGTCGTGCATTTCTACACGTTGAACCAAAGTAGCTGTTGCATATTTCTTTGTGAGACTGGACCGACTTTTTCTCCTTTATTGGACCTTCCCCCCCGTAGATCTTCTCACACCTGCTTTGCTTTCCGTTTGTCTGACGGTTTGTGTCGATTGTGTTGACTTCATGTTAGCTTCACATACGGCAGTCTTACTAGTGGAACAAAGATTTTATTTTTAGCACGACACAAGTCCGTTAACAGATTGGAATGCACGGCCGATGTAGTTGTGTGAGATGATTTGGAGAAAACTTTACCCACGTTTCAGCACCAATATTGGTCTAAAAACATCAGCGCGGGCAAAAGACACAGTTTGCTGCTAAAATCTCCAAACATCTCTACAATATCACATCTATTACAAAGTGAAATGATTGTAAAAATAAAACTTTACAGTGAGGAAGACAGATGACTCTGTCGTCATGAGTGTAATCTGGGTTTTAACAAAACAAGGTTCCAGGAGTCTTTATTACCCCTGTGGGATATGCAGCCAGCAGTAAAGCAATCCGTCTGTGCAACAGTCGCTCAGATACGACACTAAATAGCAAAGAGACAGCGATAAATAAATAAAACAGAAAGTAGATCTACTTGTTCAGCAGAGCAACAGGAGCTGAGGTCGACTTTGTTGCTTCCGGCTGTTTGTAGGAGTCTTTCCTCTGAGTTTGTTAAATCGCTGCAGCATCAAACGGCAGCAGGACCTAAAGAGAGGAAGGAAGGGCTGCACATAGTTACACATGTAGAACAATAGTAGTAAACTCACTGATTCCTTGTTATTGTAAATTAACCCCGACTTGAGTCCGATGTAAGGTCACACATGCAGGCAGAGGTGTTTTTGTTTTGCTGTTGGTAAAGTAGTAGTTAAATCATAAACAGAATTCTGACTGGAAATCCTAAGTACAGTCGTGACTTGACAATCCGACCCTTAACAATCCTAAACCTGCTATCCGACAGGTTTTTATGAAAAGTGAACAGAACCCATAAAAAACAGCCTTAACATACCAACAGCCTTTATGTCACCAATCAGGATAACAGCGTATTATCTGACTGAACAATCCCACAGATTGGCTACGTTCAGGCTGCAGGACTTAATGCTCAGTTTGGATTTTTTTGTGAAACCTGATTTTTTTGTGAGTTTGTTCACATTTCCAGTTCAATGCGACTTGTATGTGATCTGTTGTGTGAACTTCATACGACCCAAAAGTGTCCCGCATGCGCAGAAGAGGACACGACGACGTCACACACAGCGAGCGTGCTCAGTGTTTACTGAAGTAAACATGGATGGTGGCGGCGGGGAAGTGGTGCCACCACCACCGATGGTGGAAACAGAAGTGTGAGCGCTAACTAAACTAGCATCAGCAGCAGAGTACTGCCTGTGCGATCCGGCCACTTCCACCCCGTCGGAACGCTCCCCCGGGGTGGAAGTACCCACCTGACCGCGCTGAATATTCAAATATTCATCATTAATGGAGCCTGAATATCCAGAGAGCAGAAAGTGGTATTCAGACCAGCCCTACTAGTTGTTATAACAACTATGAACAATAAATATTAACAACAAACTACCATTCAAGCATCAAGCCCTCCTTGTATCTCGACCTCCGTCTTGACAATCCGACATAAAAGAAGCTTTTACATTTAGTGTCGGATTATCGAGTCACGACTGTACGTTCTGGTTAATAGTTAGTTGGACAGTTTGGTGGCTTGCTGTTAGCTAAGAGTCAGTCTTTGTGTCTTACTTTGCGTTGGTTTGACAGTTACAGCATCATGACACTCTGTCACTGTTGTGGGTATTTTTGTATGAATCATAAGTCATGACTGTAGCTCTTTGTCTAAAACAGCTTTAACTTTGGTTTTGCTAACGTCTGCTCCTCTCTGCGTCCCTGCTCAGCTACCTGGAGGACGCACTAATGAACCTGGACCACGGCGACCCGCTGACCAGAGACCACATGTCCTCGGTGCTGGCCCAGGTCCGGCCCAAGCTCTTCACCTTCCTGCAGCAGGACCCCCACAGCCCGCTCAGCAAGAGGGCCCGGCGCCTCATGATGATGCTGCAGGGACTCGTCAACCACTAGTTCTTTTTCCCCCTCGTAGACGTCGCCCGCCATTTTCTCCACGAATGTTTCAGAGGAGGAAGCGACGAGGACGGGGTTCGCTCCACTCAGAGCCTGTGACGAAACCCAAAACCCACCTTTCTCTGCCCCCGGTTCCCTCCTTCCTTCCCTGCACACAGTGAAGTGTCAAGTTAAGAATAGACAGTTTTTGTTACTCTTGTTTGTTTTGTTTTTTTTCTCTCCCCCACTTCCCTGCAAGACAATAAGGTCTGGACAGAAAGATTGTTGTTGATTTCTGTTCGAGAGACTCTTGAGTTGGCTGTAGATACCTTCCGGACCTCGCTGCTGTTTTTGCCCCCGAGAGAAACAACAAATCTGCCCCTTCACGGTGAAAACCCGACACTCCTTCGATGTCACTTCATCCAAATGTGCATAAGACTCAAAGAATGTTCAGCCGAGCGGTCCGCGAGTATCCTTTTCTGTTCCGCTGTGTTCCTCCGTCGGACGTGTTTTCGAGGATCCGGGATCTACTTCTGAGCAACTCGAGGAACATGTTTCGCCTCAAAAGCGCCGCCTTGTATTTTGGCCTTAAGAGCAAACAGCAGGCTTTGTTTTTTTTTTTTGTTGTTCTTCTTCTTCAACACAGACCAGCAGCATCCTTTTTGCTAACCTGGAGTTCTGTTGTCGCAGGATTATGCTGCTCTCAGTTCAGTTTTTGTTTGAAAGCTTAATCCGGGCAACCAAAAGTTTGTAACACCCAAAGCTGCGTTGTGTTTCGCTTGTTTCCTAATACTTTGGACACCTTTTTAAAAATAATAATAATAATAAAAAAAACAACACTATTAATAGTTTCTTCATATGCATATCTAGTTTCTTCAGCCGGCCTTGAGGGTTTCTGAAGGATTAAATAAGATTTAAGTGAAATAAATAACCTTTTTGATGTTTGGCTGGAAAAGAATGGAAAACCCGAGATGCTTGGAGCTCCACGTCGAAGCCGTCCATGTGTACAGCTCTGACCCCACCTCCCTCCTCGTCTTGTTTTTCTTCAGCCCCCCCTCCTCCTCCCCTCTTTTTTTATATCAACATTTAGCATTTGTAAGCCATGTATACTTGCTTTAAGAGTTTGTTCGAAGGAGCTTGATAATAAAAACTACACCTGATTGTTACTGATGCTGTTATTTTTAACCGGGATATTCCAAATGACATCTGTGAAAGCTCAGCGTGCAGTCGCTCCTCTTGGGCTCCAGGAGGCGCCACTCGGTCGGGCTGCGGACGCTCCGGCCTCGCTTTAGGATTCACAAGTCATTCCTGCTCCCGCACTGAGACTGTCGGCTGTGAACGCACCGTTTGTCGGTCTTCAGAGTGAACGACTGCAAACGCTCACTCACACGTCTGGGTTTGACTACAGGGTGGCCGCGTTGTTTTTGTTTTTCGCTGATTGTAAAATAAAAGTTCTGTTAATTCGACCCGTGTGTTTAGAATGATCTTGTCTAGCAAGTGCCTTACTGTATTTTATCTGTCCCCCCACCACCACCACCACCACCACCACCACCGGTTAACTTTTTCCAAGCATTTAAAAATCTGTGGCGAGGCTCAAACGGAACCTGTTGTCAAACGTTTCGACGGTGGATTCGGACGGACATCTCACATTTTGACTACTACCAGTTGCGGACTGGGGTTTGCTGCTTCGTACTGGGAGCTCTGGAGCTGAAGCTGGACGTTCTTCTTCGTTTTTGTTTTTTTTTTTTCCTCCTCTCTTTTCCATTGTGTTCATTTCCCCTTCAGCTTGGATGGTTTCTGTTGTATCTTTTACAGTTTCTTTTACCCTAAACATTTTGGAATAAAAAGAAAACTTGTTCAACTGACTGCGTGTGTTTGTTTGTGTGTGTTTGAGGAAATCAGCTGCTGCTTTCTGAACTATTTTACGCGTGCGTTCAAAGTTTCTGCTGCTTTAAACTTTGGACAGTTCAGAAGGAAACAATGCCTCATATTAAATTCATTTAACGGCGTTTCAGATGAAGGTTGTGCATAAAAAATACATAAATGATACGAGTGAATTATTAACAAGTGGTTGCAACCTTTTGGGCTCGTCAGACCTCGTGCTAATGTGATTAGGGCTCTTCATGGCTGTTAAACATCTCCAGTTTGTTCAGTTTTTAGAGGCTCAGAAAGTTCAAATGGATGTTTTGCTGCTGATAATCTCAGGTTTAGAGGAAGCTGACCCCATATGCTGGGAACCACGAGGACTAATACTGAATAAAAAGAGAGTTTTTCCCTTTAACTTGTCAAATTCTTCCATTTGTTCAAAACTGGTTAAAGTTAGTGATGATGTTCAGATGCCTCACACTTGTTTACATGCTGGGAACCACCAAGTTGCCTCATAATGTCGTTTATAATAATCCATTAATTGCAGGGATCATTTGTCTAAAAAACCTGATCAAAAGAATGTAATTTTTACTGTTTAGTTGAAGCTTCTGTAAGTGTGTTTGAGGCTCATAAAAGTTCAGCTGTCTGATATTTTACCAGAAGAACTGAACAGATCGTTGCAGCAGAACTTTATTTCTCCTTGTTTCTGTCTTCATTCGTCAGATCTGGATCTCAGATTAATCCTGGGATCGACCTCTGTGCTGTAAATATGTGTATAAAGAAGCTGTATTCATCTAATAATATCTTCACTGACCGTTTACTACTGGCTAATGTTAGACGTCAAGTCTTTTCTTGGACGACAGCTGTTTTGCAAATCTTCAATTTAATGTCTGATACAATCAAAATTAGCCATTTAACTTAAACTGATAAAAAAAATAAATGGTTTCACTACAGAATAAGTCAGATTTATATAAAAGTAAATACATCTATGAACAAGTTTACTGTAAATGAGAGTCATGTGACAGCTGCTGCTTGTGTATAAATTCTACTGACATTCAGAGCATCTCTGCTGTTATAAACTCAAACACCCTCCTGTTAAGCTTTGGGGTCAGTTTGACACCACTCAATGTTTAACATCTCTAAATAAGTCATTGACATATTTTTCAGTTTTATTTAAAGGGATATTTACACATAAACTTGGGCAACAATTTTGATTAGGATAATTTTCTGGGGATTTAAATTGCTGGGGTCAAATAAAACCCAAGGATGAAAGATGTCAGTAAATATGAAGGCAATGAGAGGGTTAAACTGTTGAATATTACATTAAAAAAAAATTTAAAAAAACAAGATAAAGGGTAAAAAAACCAAATGAACAAATGAATCAGTATTATTATTGTTACTGATATTATTATTAATACAATAACAACACATGTAATGTACATTAATTGAATTTTTTATTTTTTAATGATTGAATTTCCCTTCTGGGATAAATAAAGTATTTTTCATTCATCATTTCATTTCATTAATATTATTCATATTTGTGTATTTGTGTTTTGTTTTTATTTTTTATCTTTATCTTTGTTTTTGTGTGAATTTTAAGAAAATTTAAGCAAAGGAAAGAGAAGATACAAATATAGTTTATTTTCTTTAAAACAAAAATCTACATACTTTATATTCTAGTGTCTATTTGAAGGGAGGGAAAGAGACAGAACATGTTTTTTTTTTTTTTTTAAATAAAATTTTTTTTAAAAAAAACGTCATAAATATCTACACAGAAACTTCATTCATTCATTTGGTGGGATTGTATCCCGGGTTTTTTTTCCTGCAATATGCTGCTAACATGTCTGTACTTTAACCAAAGTTTGATTTTGAATGATTCATTCATTGATTCATAGATTCATTGATTGATTGATTGATTCATTCATTCATTGATTCATTCTAAGGAGCTGTATCTTGGGTGTCTCCTGCTAATATTTCTGTACTTTTTTTTTGTAACCAAAGTTTGGTTCTGAACGCAGGACGTCCAGATCGTGTGCAGCCCATCGGGGACTCTGCTGTGGACCTTCCTCCTCCTCCTCTCCTCCTCCTCCTCCTCCTCCTCCCTTTCAGCGGATGAACGCGCCGTGGATTCTCTCACAGTGGAGTACAGAGCTGCGATCAGGACGGGAGGAGCGCTTCGACCAGCACCGAGGAGGGCGACATCGGACTGTCTTTTCCTTTTTTTTCTCTACTGAAAAAAGAAAAAAAGAAAAACTTGGGGGGATTCCTGCGAACCTGAAACTTGCGAGGACGAACTGTCGGGTCATGATGGCATCTCTGATGAACTCCGCGTGCCTCCTCTTCCTGCCTGTTGCTCTGCTTCTGAGTGAGTACCGTTAAAAAAAATAATTAAATCACCTTCATTCTGTGCAAAACTTGTGCGCCTGAGCGGTGCGCAACTTCCACTGCAGCAGATTGTGGAGCAGGTTTTTTCTTTCTGGTGACGCGAGCTGTGCGTAAAAGGACGGCACAGCTCCGGACTTGTCTTTAAATCTCGATCTCATGCAGATGTCGAGCTGGTTTCCAAACTCGCCTCGGCGCTACGTCTTTACGCGCAGCGACTCGAGCTGTCCCGTAGCCTCCCGGTTTCACCTCCAGCATCCAGCGGAGAGGTGCGCCGCTGCTGCTGGGAGGGAAGCGGCCGGGGGGGGAGCTCATAAACGCCGAAAATAGCCTAAAGGTTGTGGCTGCAGCAGGATGAGAGCGGCTCCGAGGGAGTGTTGGCTCCCAGAGGTGGATACAGGTTCGTTACGCAAACTGATGTCGTGATTGTCTCTGAGTGGGATCCGGCTGCGGCTCTCCACCTCTGAAACAGCTGCCGGAGAACAGCTGGAGGAGAATATAACAGCGTTATTATCTCCAGGCTTGAGCTCAGCTCTCACATAGTAACGATGGTGGAGGTTTAATGAAAAGGCTGCGATAGTTTCCAGCCTGTGATTGAGCCGATGCAGGGATGTGTGTAAGTTTATTGAAGTGACATATGCTGAATTAAAGGAGGACTTTCCTGCAGTTTTGCTGAAGGTTAAAGAATTCCCAAGAGACTGGTCAAAATCTGTGGTTAGTAAATGAATAATTAGCAGCCTGAGTCCTGCAATGCAACTCCAAGCCAGGTCCTTCAAACTCCATCAGGACAGGTTCTGTGTCAGAGCTGATGTGGAGAACAAGTCCTTCAGATGAACAGTAATGCAGCATTTCATTGGCTTTTCAAAGCAGGTTCACCTTTTTTCCTAACCTGAACACACATCAGATCCATTTAAAACCACATAAATGAATGAAACTGTCATCATCTCGAATAAAAGTAACTTAAAATAATTTATTGGACTGAAAAGAGGAAATGTTTTTACCCTACTTGATGATTTAAATGTGATTTTTGCTGCATTTTTCTTTCATTTCATAAAAGTTAATGCAGCTATTGATTATTTTCTTTGCTGATTAATCTGTCAAATGTTTTCTCTAATAATGAATTAGTTGTTTGGTCTACAGCCTAAGACAACAGCCTTGGTTTGTCCACAGCCTGAGGAGTTATTTACAGTCATAGAGGAGGAAAGAAAGCAGAAAATACTCACAGTTAAAAAGCTGCAACCAGATTTTGATTAACTGATGATGACACGAGTCGGCCTTTCCGTTTAACAGTTGACAACTAGTCAGTTAATCGATCAAACCTGCAGCTTCGTCGAGGTTTTTGTGGACTAAGCTGTGTGAGTTTCTTCAGCCACTGATAACGTTTTGATGCCATAATGACACAAATCAGCCACGACGCAGATAAAGTGAACAACACGATCATTATCATCATCTTTCAAGTCATTGATCGTCTCATGCTGCCGCTGCTGATGTCAGAGAAGTGAGGATGAGGATGAGGATGAGGATGAGGATGAGGACGGGGGTCCCCGTGGGAGTGCGACACAGTGGGGGGAAAGAAAGAAAAAAAAAAAAAAGTCCCACCGATGGAGATAAATGATGAATGAATCACATCTGTCCCCCTCCTCGGCTCAGTGGAGTCTCTGGAGACTCCTCTTTTCAGTCCTGCATACAAACCTGAGCGGGAAAACACTGCTGCTGCTGTCGGTTTGTCGTCTGCCTCCACGTTCACTCAGTCCGTCGCTCAGCTCAGAGCTGACACTCCGGGACAGGATCCAGTCATTATGTATTAATATGCTCTGATCGCTTTGTAGGAAACTCTTCCTTTGGTCGGTGTGTTTGCGAGCAGCGCTTCATGTCACCTTTCACTCAGCAGTGAAACTTGGTGGATGTACTGACTACACTGTTAGCTTCAGCAGAAAGTAACTGGACTTCTCTCTTTGATTATTAAGGCTTATGTACTGTTCATACTTTATGCTTTCACAGTGTGGTTTGGGTAAAGAGTTCACTTATAGTAAGTGTCTATACCAAATGTTAAACTTCAGATCTATTTTGAATGTCTAAATAGCTGATGTTGATAAAAAATACACATAAAACAGTTTCCAGATTCCCTAGAACGACCATTTTTCTTTATTTGACCCACACTGGTGGATCTAAAATCCATCTCAATGGATATACGGGTCACATTTGACTTGAAACAGTACAAAAATATGCACCATCTGTACAAAATTCTAACATTTGGTTTTCATTTTTGTGTATTTTGGGTCACTTCAGGAGAAGTCATCAAATTTGAGGCTAAAATAACGACGTTAAAGGTATTTCTACTGCTGTCAAAACAGCTCAAATTTGACCTGAAACAGTATGTAAAGGTTAAAAAGAGTGTTACTGGTTGTAAACCTGCCAGGACGGCATTATAAATGCCTGATAGGTGGTGTTGTAGACTCCTTCCTTCCTTTGGAGGTGACTATTGTAGGTTAACACCAGCGTCTGTATAGATTTTCCATCATCAAGGTCATGGTGACCCTGGGGCCCTCATCCAAAAGCTTTCCTCACTTCTAACTGGCTGGTGGTGAGTCTCTGGTTTTCATTCTCACCCCCAAATCACACCAAATATGAACTACACAAGGCTCACATGCCTCATGAAGTTGGTGGTGGTAAAGCTGTCTAAGTTCCTGTAAGTGGTGCCGTAGACTCCTTCCTTTGTTTAGAGGGGACTGTTCCAGTTTAGCACCAATGTCTGTTTAGATTCTTAGTTGTCCAAGTCATGCAATGCTTGGAGCTTCGGTAAAAAGCAACTGGGGTTCTCTTTTGTATTCTTGAAGATGTCAGTTCTGACAGTTCCAGGTGTTTATTCTCACCCCCAAGTCACATGACTCATGGACTATTAATGACCTAAGTCTCCAAGGTGTGGATAGTTATGAAACTGGCAGGTGAGGGATCTCAGAGCTGCATTATAAGTACCTGATAAGTGGTGTTGTAGATCCCCTCATTTGTTTAGAGATGCTTGTTCCACTTTAACCTTTATGTCTGTACAGATTCTCAGTCATTCAAGTTATGGTAACCCCAGAAAAAAACAGCTGGACTTCCCTTTTTGGTTCTTGAAAACGTTTTACAAAGAGAACTGAGGAGGTCTCTTGGAAGAAGGTAGAACAACTTTGAGAACCGCTCAGTTCTAACTGACCAGTGGGGAGTTCCAGGTGTTTATTCTCAACTCCAAGTCACATGGCTCATGGAAGGTTAACGACCTTGGTCTCACATGTCCAAGCTGTGAATAGCTGTGAAACTGCCAGGTGAAGGATCTCAGAACTGCATTATAAGTAGCTGTTAGGTGGTGCTGTAGACCCCCTCATTTGTTTAGAGATGGTTATTCCAGTTGAACTTCAATGTCTGATCAGGTTCTCAGTCATCAAGGCCATAGTCATTATTGGAGCTTTAGTAGAACTTCTCTCTTTGGTTTCCTGAAGATGTTTCACCTTCATCTAAGAGCCTTCTTCTGTTCTAATTGACTGGTGGTGAGTTCCAGATATTGATTCTCAACCACATAACACACGACTCATCACCTGTTAATGACCTAAGATAGGCCTTGAGGGTTTGATGGCAATGAAACCACCAGGTGAGGAATCTCAGGACTGTAGTAGTAAGTGGTAGGTGGTTGTAGATCCTCACTTCTGTTTAGAGGTGGCTGTACCAGTTTAACACCAACGTCTTTGTAGATTTGTATTCACTGAGGTCATGTTGATCCTTGGAGCTTCAGTAAAAAGCAAGTGGATTTCTGTTTTTGGTCCTTGAAGACGTTTCACCTTCATCCAAGAGGGCTCCTCAGTTCTGAATTCTGAGGAGTCCCAGGCATTTATTTTCTCTCTCTCTCATGGTTCATGATGGTTCGATAATGTTGATGGTGGAGAAGCTGCCTGGAGCAGGTTGTCTCCAACAAAACATCAACCTCTGGATCCGTTAATAGGCAGGAAGTTGGGGGTCATTTTACAACGACCCAACCTGAACATCCGTCCCCAAGAGCCGCCCATCTTGGACATCTTGTAGGGACCTAAAAGTACGAACTGCGTCGCTGAAAAACTGCTGTGAGGGTCTCAACTCTGATTGGTTAAACTTAATGAGGAAACCAATGTTCTGCTCAACCAGCATCCTCATGAAGTGTTTTACACAACTATGTAATATTCACCATATAGGTTAACAAAACCAACATTGTTCTGGTTCCTTCGTGCTCATAAAACTGGAGTTCTGCCCAGTAGCTACTATCTGTGGTTGTTTTGGATCCGACACTACCATGGAAACAGAAGGACTCCCAAGGACAGATTACAGCGCTATCCCTATAAGCATTAGTGCCACTGAACTCCTGGAGTATAAAGCTACCTGCTATCAGCCCCTATTTCGGGTATTTCTGTACATACCAACATAGAAAAGCTCGTAATAGAAGAACTGTAAGACTGAAATGCTCGGATGAATCTTTAACATTGTCTCGTGTCTGAAAACATTCTTGTTGAGCTCGTTGCTACGACACAACCCGAATGAAATTACTTCAAACCAGGACTAAAGAAAGTATTCTTCAGCCCTTATCTATAATAAGTCATATCTGAGTAACAATAACTCAGAGATGCTTCATGCCAGAGCTACGCAAATCATCACATACCTTCTACATTTCGTCAGCCGCAACTGTAAGAAATTCCAGACCTCTGGGGTTAACTTTATGAGCGGCACAGGCTTTCTGTATGGTTTAAATATGTAGAATGTAACCCATATGACCATGTGTAGCATACCCTTATTAACGCCTTTATGCTCAAGCTGAGCTGCTTTGAAGTCGCTTAAATGGGTCACTGGTGACTGTTCAGAATTTAAAATGCCACCTGATGCCATTTTTTCAAAGGCTGTGGCACATTCACTGAGGAGGATACCTGCTCCTAGTATGATTAAATTGGAAGCGCTCGTTGCTGGGCTTCATCCGATTTGAAGTTAAGAATTTCAGAACAGTGTCACGGATCCATTGTCACAAGGCTGTTTGTTATTTAATCTCTAATTTAAAAGTTTCGGTCAGGCCGGAGCCAAAATGTAAAAAATTTTTGCCGGAGTTTTTCCGCTCTCACTCTGACCTGGTGATAAGGATAAGGAGACTTTTTGTATTTCAAAATTCTCTAAAGTGTCTCTCATCCATAGAGCCCAAGGCTGCTCGGTTTGGCCTTACAGCTGTGGAACTGTTATTGACTGAATTTTCGAAATGTTTCTCAGGTGGAAATTAAAAGAAAACCCAAGGTCTTAAAGGGTTAACTACTTTTTTTCATAGCGGTGCCTGAGTGATGTTTTTTGGAACATTTTGAGGTCACGTCTTTCAACTAGTTTCAAATAGTTAAAACACTGAAATATCAGCGGATGGAAAAACCCCATCATCTGTGCAGACAATGATTAACGACTAAACCAGCGGAGATTAACACCGTTCCATGGGATGTTTTTCCTTATTTAACTTGCACGGTATTTATAGCTCGCTGTGGACCTTTACAACACACAGCTCAGATTCTTATGTGTCATACACCAGCGCAGAGTCTTCTCAGAGTCTGCTCTCGGTCCCGCTGGAAGAATTTCACAACATTTATACTTTTTTTCAGAAGAAAAAAGGCGAGGTTTGATGCACAAACGTAGACGCAGGAGAAAAAAAAAAAAAAAGGGCCTGTGAGTGGCAGCGACGCTGGATCGCGATGTGTTTGGAGCCTCAGCGCTCTTCTTCAGGCTGCATCAAGAGGTTCATCTCATGGCTGACGTGTCTCCAGAAGAAGGGGAAAAGGAGGACATCATGTCATAATAACCACAAGCTGTAAATACTAAACAACAGGCTGTTTTCAGAGCAGACATTCGACTTGTCAACGCGGCACCGGAGCATTTAAGAATACTAAAACGATTCAGTGTCATTTAGTGTCTCAGTGAGCTCCACAAGACTGAAAATAGAATACAACCATCAGTACTGTTAGCTTTAATACTGAACTAAATCCACAGCAGCTCCGTTAACCCAAAGTGAAAATGCTCAAAGATGTGAAAAACGAAACAAAAGCGACGGATTTTCGAACAATATTCCACGACACACCATCGTGTCCACATAAAGCAGGAACAGTGACGTGCAGCTTCAATCTGCTTTCTCTGAATAGTGTAGTTACTGTAATGCACACACCAGAACAGTAGAGCACGCTTATATTTATGATTTGTTTACAATTGCAGCTAGCGTAGCCTGATTAGCTCACATTCTGTACACTTGCACAGCCTACGAGACGAGACCTTTAGATGTCAGTGAAAAGTCACACAGAACAAACACAGCATGAAAGACAAACCTTGTGCTCTTATCAACAAGCTGCTAAACAAACAGAAATGTGCATTTATTTTCACACTTCTACCACATTTGATTGTACAGATTGGAAAATTTTAATCCTAACATTTAGCAGCAATGCTTTTATTGAGGCTACAAATATACCGCTCTAGATCCTGCTGAACACTGTTTACTGGTTCCATTTACAACCATATGTATTGTTCCTCTAATGCAAGAACACCTGCTGCTCTTGCTTTGCCATCAAACACTTCAGTAAAAGACAGCTGGACT
>NW_007578150.1:264213-267414 GCF_000690725.1 Stegastes partitus | reverse complement strand
GATGGATTTAATTGTGATAATACCTAAAATAAATCTTGTGTCCATCCCATTAATTATGCTTTTCAGTAAGCTTTTCATAGAGTTTCTCATTCTTGGGTTTTCATGGCGTCGTTATATCCAGGAGTAGTGATTCACCAGAGACTCAACCTTACGGAGCCCATCTGGTGACATCGACAAGAAATAAAAAAATATCTCGTTCCCATGCATTAGTAAATCGTGGATACGAGTTATTAATGCGTGGGAACGACATAGTTAAATTGTGGCCTGGCATTACTAATATGAAGAAACAAGAGAAGTTGTGGAGCAAATTTCACAGAGCGGTCATACCAGCTGTCGATTAAGTATAACGGGTGGACTTGCATGAAGCATGGAGCATTTTGATTTGATTTCATTTTATTTAACCTTGGAATGAACCAAACCGATATCCTGCGATCTCTTGCGATGAAACACCGTGTGATCATTTTGTCGTTCCCACGCATTAATAACTCATGGCCATGACTTAACTATGTCATTAATAACTCGTATCCACGATTTACTGATGGTGGAAACGAGTTATTTTTATTTCTTATCGATGTCACCAGACGGGCTCCGTAGAACCTTCCAGATACAGAAGTCTTTATTCTACAATCACTTGAGACACATTCACTGCAATCAGATGTGATCCCTACTTCACCAATTTTGTGCTTTAAAGGGAGTGAATACTTATTTTGTTCTATATTTTTAATTAATTGACACGACTTTGTAGGAATCTGTTTTCACTTTGACATGAGAGAATCTTTTTTGAGGGGAATTCTTTTTTAAAAACTGCCAAGTTGAACGTTAAAAGGGAATGAAAAAGGGAAAACTTCCAAGCAGGGCGACTATTTTTCATATTCACTGTAGCACTGAATCGGAGTGGCGTACCATCTGCCACTTTTTTTTGATTAATTACGCTGTACATTGTGGGCTGTCACATGCAGGAAATCTCAAAAATGAGCCAAAAAGTCAACTTCAGTGTAGTAATCACAGCGCTGTCAGAACACATGGAGCCTCGTATGGAGGCTTTCTGCTTCTTTCCCCCCTTTTGTCTCCCGTGCATCTCATCAAAAAGCTGCAAATGTCAGGGCCGGCGAGAGGTTTCCCCTGGGTTTCAGGTCTCCTCTCTGCGTCACCATCGCCCCAATAATCACATTAAAAGCAGTCCATAGGCAGGAGGGAGATTATATTTGGCTTTTAATTGTTCTCCTCAGGAAACACTTCCCAGCCTCCCCCCCTTCTCTCTGAGTTCTCTCTCTGAGGGTCGACTCAAGCGTTTTCTGCTTCTTCTTCTTTTTTATTTATTATTTTACTGCAGCACAGACACATGAAGTGGAAGATTCCTCATTAAAACAGGTTTTAAGTGTCTCTTGGAAAATTGCCTTTGCTTCCCTTCCTTCCCTTCTTCCTCCCGTTTCCTTACTTCGAGCAAATCTCTGTGTCTGTCTCTGCAGTCATTTTTATCCCTCCATCGCTGCTATTTCTTCTTTTTTTTTTATTTTAAACTTGCTCCGTCTCTCATCTCTGCCCTTCTGCTTCTTTCATCATCTCCTCCTACTCTTTTTTTTAAATCTTTTTTTTCCCTCCATCCTCTCTCTCTTCTCCGTCCTCCCTCCGTCCCTCCTCATCAGGGATTTCACAAATATTGATAAATCCGATAGCGAGCGTCCTGCGTCACATGTTTCGAATCAAAGGGAAGCCACTTCATTTCCAGGATTTTTTTTTTTTCTCTTTTTCTCCCGGAGTTTTAAAATATACATATCTCATGCGCCACACTGTTTGACTGACATGTGAGCTCATGAGATCACAAGTGAGGAAACATCACAGAGATGATTACTTTTCGCCAGAGAGCGAGAGAGGAGGGAGAAAAGCCTGTTGAGACGCTGCTCCTCCTCTCATTTACTCCCGCTGAAGCCTCTGTAATCGACAGATCGGAGAATGCGTGATTAGCTTCTGTGTTTTGTGTTTAAAAATGGACAAGTCGTTCGTTTTTCAGCTCGAGCCGCAGCATTAGGTGCATGTCGGCAAAATTTACCCCCCCAAAAAAAGGACATGATGTCACATTTCTGATGCAGAAAGTGAATAAATATGGATCAGAGCGATCGCAAAACTATAAGCAGAATATGAAAGCGACGCTGGTTTTATAGCTGATAATTGGAGATGAGGCCGGCCTGAGTAGAATCGACCACCGACGCATTTTGGTTAAACTTCTGTCCGACTTTGATGTTCGATGACAACGAAAACACTGTGAGATCAAGATGGCTGCAGTTTTTGGAGCCACTTTAGCCTCAAGGCATGATGGGAAATGCTGGATTGGTTTATATGATGCTCAACAGTGTGGCGTTTGATGAAAACCTTAAGTTGAATTCTCGTCTGATTTTGAAGGATTATTCTGTTAACACACGTTGTTTTATCTGTCCTGCTCAGTGATAAATATGGAACAGTTTAGCTGGACTGAGGGAAAGTCTGTCCGAACCTTTTGCGTCCCGGTCAAACAGTACAAACACTGTGCTGGAGACATTTTTTTGCTAAGTGGCGTCTTTCAACCTGACCGACCTGCTCATCCATCCAGCTCATATCGTCAGGGCTGCACCAACACACGAGCTGTTACCAAAAATAGGTTCATGTTACATAACTAAAAGGGAGAATGAACTATAGACAAACCAAACACACACACACAGAGAGAGAGAGCCTTTTACATAGAACAACAAGCTTGCAGAGTGTAATCAGTCCCGGTTCAGGGGAATTGGCCTCCTGGGTGAAGCTTTCCAACCGGGCAAACACGTGTGCACATGGAAACCTCAGAGATGTGATCATGCTGTTCACTAAGTGTTATCATCATCTGGTACATATGTTCCAGTGGGGAACTCCTCCACCTTCTAGTCGGCTCAACAGGCCGTGATCGCCTCATTTATTGATAGTGGAGCCACGATTTTACACGTACAAAGAGGAACTAAAGTCTGTAAACTTTCAGCCAACATGCCTGAGTTCAGGTCCCATCTTGGGCCACCAATATAGTTTTCTTTTTCTGACTTTAATTCTGGGCTGTTTGGTGGCTCGGTGGTTAGCACCATGGCCTCACAGTGAGAAGATCCCCAATTCGCATCCCGGTGAGGACACCCGGGATCTTTCTGCGTGGAGTCTCCATGTTCTCCCCGTGCAGCGTGGGTTCTCTCCGGGTTCTCC
>NW_007578150.1:262952-263967 GCF_000690725.1 Stegastes partitus | reverse complement strand
TTTTTTGGTTCTTGAACCTAAAATATTCTCCTAATTGGCAGTTCTCTTGCAGACTGCATGAGATTGTCCTCCAGGATTTCCCTACACTTAGCTGCATTTGTTTTATCTCCTACCTTTACAAACCATCCAGGACTTGGTGGTGGGAAGCATCCACACATCATGATGCTGCCACCACCATGCTTCACATCATGATGCTGCCACCACCATGCCTCACATCATGATGCTGCCACCACCATGCGTCCCATCATGATGGTGCCACCACCATGCTTCACTTCATGATGCTGCCACCACCATGCTTCACTTCATGATGGTGCTACCATGCTTCATGTTATGATGCTGCCACCACCATGCTTCATGTCATGATGGTGCCACCACCATGCTTCATATCACGATGCTGCCAACACCATGCTTCCCATCATGATGCTGCCACCACCATGCTTCATATCATGATGCTGCCACCACCATGCTCCACGTCATGATGCTGCCACCACCATGCTTCACATCATGATGCTGCCACCACCATGCTTCACAGTGGGGATGGTGTGTTTGTGATGATGTGCAGCGCTTGATGTCCATTACACATAGTATCCAGTCTGATGGTCATACAGCTCACTTTTGGTCTCTTCTAGTTGACTTCAGAGTCTCCCACATGCCTACTGTTGAACCGTTGTTGAGCTTTAATATGAGTTCTATTTAACGGTGGTGTTTTCTTTCCACTCTCCCATAAAGCTTTGACTTGTGAAGAACAGACAACAGTCGTCGTATGTCTCTCCCATATTAGCTGTTGAAATTCCTTCAGAGGAATCACTGGTGTCTTGGTGGCGTTCCTCACTAGTTTCTTTTTGGACGGTCACTCAGTTTTACAGAATGGCCCGATCGAGGAGATTTACGCATCCACCATATTCCTTCCATTTATTAACGATGGATTTAATTGTGATAATACCTAAAATAAATCTTGTGTCCATCCCATTAATTATGCTTTTCAGGAAGCTTTTCACAGAGTTTCTCATTCTTG
>NW_007578150.1:253390-259677 GCF_000690725.1 Stegastes partitus | reverse complement strand
TTTCAGTCGGTCTTTGGTTAAGATCAGGCACTAAAACTACTCGGTTAGGTTTAGAAACAGTGTTCAGGTTTGGTCCGAGTAGATTCAGTCGTTCTCCTACATCTAAAGAATGAGGAACACTCTGGACTGTGGACAGATAGTTAGGACAGGAGAGGACTGAAGGAAGCCATCTCTAAACAGGAGGGGTCCATAGCACCACTTATCACATAGTTATGATGCAGTTCTGAGACCCTCCCCAGACAGCTTCACCGCCACTAATACCTTGAGTCTCAGGTTGGTAACAGGCAATGAGCCGTGTGATTTGATTGAGAATCACTACCTGGGACTCCCCACCAGTCATTTAGGCGAGCAGTTGGACGAGACAGACACCGGCTTCTGTTTACTTATGAAGCACTGGATGGAAAAATGCCACAATACATAACTTCCTTGTTAAACTGGTCCCAAATTTGCTATTCAGCTCATTCAAGCGACTGGCTAACGCTACACGCTCACATTGAAATTGCTAAAATGCTTTCAGCTTTCCTGCTGCACACAGTTGGAACATTTTGCAGGAGACATTAAGGCTCGGTGCGTCTGTTGATCAGTTTAAATCCATGATTGTCGACTAAATGTGACTGTTTCTGAACGTGTTGCTTTCTTTGTTGTCTCGCTGTTCGTTGCCTTTATATTCTGTCGACTGAGCTCTCGACATCCCTGGAAATGAGGATTTTCCCTCAACGATTCCTCGAGGTTTAAACAAAGATTGAATGTAATTTTTAACACTTGGATGCAGGTGGAACATCTTCAAGAACCAAAAAAAAAAAAAAAAGAAAAAGTCTGGTAGACACCCTGCTGCCATGCTGAGCTTCATCATGTATGTTTCCAGAATGACGGCTCTGCTGAGGATTTTACATTCACTTGTTCGCCACCTGTTGTATCGCTGTTGCTTTCAGCTCATACATAATCAGAATGGATTAGAATGCGCCTACTGGGCCTGCTATACGGTCTTGGAGGTCCCTACGGGTCCATATGTATGAGAATAACATGCCATGAGCTGATAAAGTCCAAATCAGGTGATTGGATGTGTCATTTACCAGCCTGGACTGTTGACACGAGGCGGTTATGTCAAATTCTGTGGTTAACATCTGCAGCATCAGCAGAAATGGACATTCATTGGACCAGACATCTTCAGCTGTCTGGTTCTGGTGAGCCCACTGCAGCCTCACAGTCCTGACAGAAATCAAACCCGATGTTGTGTTCTGCTGTTGTCGCCCTCAAGCTTTCTGCTCTTCGTTTGTAAAGACTGATGGTTTGTAGTTTCTTTGTCAGCTCCTACCGGTGTGGACATTCTCCTCTGACCTCCTGGATAAACTCTAAAGTTGTAACCGATGCTCCCGACTTGCAGCTGCAGTATTTAACTGATTGGCTGGTTGCTTTTTGTTTAAAAAGCCGGTGTTCCCGTCGTCCTTCATCCTCCTGCATTCAGACACTTTCTGTTCTTGTCATCTCGTCTTCCCTTCTTGTGTACTCGTAATCCTCCTCCACACAGCCCTCCCTTGCTGCAATATAAATGATAAGTGACCACACACACGCGTTTAAATGTTAAACTGTCCGAGGGCACACTCGAGTCTTGCACCAGCAAACAACATAAAAAGATGCTCGCGCTCAAGCATCTTCTTACCGATCTCCTCCAGGTGGATTGTTAAAGTATATATATATATATGTGTGTGTGTGTGTGTGTACATGTAGCCCAGCAGTGAGAGTGTGTGTGTGTGTACGTTGTGCAAGAATTGGATTAAGACCATTTAAACAAGCTCTCTCTGTATGTGTGTGTGTGTGTGTGAGCTCCTCTAACAAATACCAAGTAATGAAGTACCAGCAGAGCATGACTCTCTCCTCCTTATCCCCTAACTAGCCTGAGCATGAATATTCATGCCGACACACACACACACACACACACCTACACACACACGGATATGTACAGTTTAAAAGCACTGTAGTATCTCATTGTGCACACACAGACACGCACAGAAATCCACTGTATGAAGGAGTTACTGTCCTCTGTTGTAATCGCTGCATCTGAATTCACCTCCTGCTCTCGCTGTGTGGTCATGTGTGCTGCCACGAAGCTCCTCAGACTTAGATTCGAAGGCGTGTGTTTGATGTGCTCATTCTGTCGTACATCCATTTCCGACCATAAGCACTGCATGCATTAACCATAGAGCATATGTGAAGATGGACAGACCCGTTGTGACATCCACCGCATGTTTCCTGAGAAGCAGCTTGGCAGCCCGGTGCAGTGGCTCTGACCAACACCATCAGCTGCTCCTGACTTTAATACGATTTAAACAGGTGAATTATGTACAAATGCACGCCCCCTACAGCTAACACAGCTGGGTAATCGGCTATAGAGACCTAAGTATGTGTTTCTACTGGGCTGTAAACATGTTTGCTTCTGCTGTAAAGTAACATGGGATTCTATTGGGACTGACTTGCTTTTGGAGCCTCCAGTGGCCATTCGTGGAACTGCAGTTTTGACACTTTTTCAGCCCTGGAGATCACAGCTTAGTGTCAACAGCCACGGCTTTAAAGTAAATGCAGAAGTATCTAAAAGTGCAATACCATGGAGGGTCGTAAGATTCTTGCTGCCAAAAATCTCTTACTGTTATAGACTCGTATCTTCTCTTGAGAAATTCTAACTCAGTAATTCACTTAAAAAACTTTACTTGTCCCCTGTGGGCAATTCAAGTAAGTAAGTAAGAAAGTCATTGGTATGTCAGTAGCTTTGTTTGCTCCCTCTGATGAGCATGATGGTCATCCTTTTGTGAATCATTTCTTAACTAAATAGATATTCGGCCTTAAACAGAGCTGTGTTAGAAGGACACGCTGGTCTGGAGAGACTGAATGAGGTGAGTGAACATGAGACGCATGCACATGGTTGTGATGTAATGATTGTTATTTTGTTGGTGGAGGAGGCAACGTAGTTTCCACAGACAGTGTTTGCTGTTTGTTTGCTTATTTCAGTCAATTTTTAAAATATATTTTATTCATATGGCACCAATTCACAGCATACGTCACCTCACAGCACTTGACATAGTCAGATAAAGACCGTACACATGTTAAACAGAGAACCCAACAATCCAACGTTTCCTTTGGATTCCTTATGAGCAAGCAGTCGGCAACAGTGGGAAGGAACCAAAAAAAACCAACAAAAAAAACCCTTTGGCAGGGACGAAAAAAAAACCCCAATTTCCAACAGAACCAGGCTCAGGGAAGGCAACCATCTGCCACGACCAGTTGGGGTGAGACTGGGGATGGCAGTTTCAGTTCACTGTAACTTTAAATTCTGTCATAGTTAATGGTGCTAACGGATCTCTTTTTTCTGTTAAACTGCAATATTTATTTCCTTAATGCTTTCCAATTGTAATTACCTTTATTTTCCTCATTTAGCATAAACTAGAAAGTCTATAGTGTAGACTGTCTGTAGGCCAACGTACCAATAGGGTCATCTTTTTATGCCCTCTCAATATCCTTCTTCTTTCACATTTTGCCATCAACAATGCAAAATTCCTCTCACAGGCCAACACAACAAACCCACTGTTGTACCATTTCCTATACCTTAAAGCAGTGGTTCTCAAACTGGGGGTCGGGACCCCCATGGGGGTCCCAAGATAATTTCAGGGGGTCGCCAGATCATTGTAAAAAATAACTAAATAAATAAATAAAGCCTACATTTATCAAATAAATTTGTATTAGGGCTCTCAAAATTAAAAGTGTATACCTCTTCCTACTCCTTTTTTTGAACTTGTTAATATTATGATTTGATTATGCCATATTATTATTCTTTTTTGCTCTTTTTAATTGCTTTTTTAAAAATAATTTTCTTTTGTGTTTTTGTATTTTTTCCCTTTCATGTGTACGAAATGAATTCAATTCATTAATTCAAAAGAAAATTAACGTGTTAATGTAAAGAGACTAATCTAATTTTTCACACATTACTGCATGAACAACAGCATTATTACTCAGGATATATTAAAAATTCAAATTGGGGGGTCACAAACACAAGCTTATGTTATCTTGGGGGTCGTGACTCAAAAAGTTTGAGAACCACTGCCTTAAAGAACTGGGGTTTAGCTACTACCGTCAGTTGTGATTTTGGTGCATTCAGAGTCAACATTGTGGCTGAAGATGTTTGAATCAACACTGCAATGGAGAAAAAAAGGCTGAAAGGAGGATTAGAGGGACCTTGTTTCTGAACTTGAAAGCTTCATCAGAAATGGAACGTTAGAAGCCAATAAAGCTGCTCCTGGTCCGCTTTAGCGCTAGTTTAGCGTTAGTTTAGCGTCCAGACTCAGGCAGCTCGCTAAACTGGACAGAGTTCAGTAATTGATCGTTAGGTGCGCTTGTTTATGCAACCTTCATAGGCGGTCAGCAAACACACCTGTAAGTCCTTCTTATTAAACAGTACAAAGCTCCACCTTATGCTGTGTGTTTGTCATCCTCTGCCTTATGGATTAATAATTAATCAGTAACATCGCTGCTTGCTTTGTCCATCGTCACACACACTCTATGGTTTAACTTTAAACACACCCTAAAATTTCTGCCACAGGAACTTTGTTTTCGTCCCCACAATGTGACTACGCCAGCAGATTTATGTCCTCACAACATGAGTAATACAAACACTCACACACACGCCGAGGAAGAGGAGAACAATGGGTGTCCAAGGTCAGCGAAGCTCCTTTTTGTTTTGTTTTTTTTGACTTTTAGTTTGCCTCAATGCACACAGCCAAGTTTCCATCACTTCAGAGGACATTACATTGACTTACACTCACTCAGCGTAACCATAAACACGATTTAGCAAAGCCCCGAACCTTAATCTAACCTTCAAACAAGTCTTCACCCTAAAATTTTAATGATTTACGTTACAGGGACTTGCTTTGTGTAAGCTGTGAGCCCATTTATTCCCCCTAACGTGACCCCAATTCTAGCGTGAGCCCCTAAAATGAAGTGTTAACCTTCACACAGCGTTCTGAAGGTTTGTCAGAACGTTAACGCCGACCACTGCGGCAGGTCCTCGCAAAGATAGCCATGCAGTGCACACACACACACACACACACACACACACACACACGGTCGAGTCTGCAGGGAAGAAGTGCAGCGAGAGTTTGGCTTTCAATGTGTAAGAAGCAGAAGTGAAAAATTGCAATGCAGTTTACAGGAACACGATACGAGCGAGGAGCGAGCCGGGTGTTATGGAGGTGAGCGAGCGAGGCGGAGGACAAGCAGAGAGAGGAGAGAGGGATTGAGAGGCAGAGAGAGATCAGGACCTGTATTTATCAAGCCTGTCAGAAAAAGGCGGACCATCATGGATCACTGACCGCAGCCTCCGGACAATTCAATTTAATATGATCTGAAGCCAACAAAAGAGGTCCTGCAAAAAGCTCTCCAACTCCGGAAACTTTGACTGCAAACCACCAGAGAGGGAGGCAGAAAGAAAGCCGAGGATGGAAGAAGGAGAGACAGTTAACTCAGAAAGAAAGAAAGAAACAACTCTGCAATTGTGTGAAGGACAAACAGGGTGGACGTCCGTTTGTCGAGGCCTGCTTTGATACGAGTGCATTAACAGTGTAAACAGAGCCAGGGAGGCATGTAGCGACCGACGGGATCGTCATTAGTCAAAATGTAATCAGGAGCCCCTCGAAATGGGCTGAAAATGTGATAAGGCCTAATAAATGGCTGCATTATGTAGCATCTTTAGATTGATAATGCACTCATGCAGCATTACAGCGGCTGATGTAAAAGCTCCTGGACGAGTGCAGCGGCGTTCAGAACGCTCTGCTGCTGCGCTTCCCTCCTCGGTCACCGACTTAACCTCTAAAACGTGTCAAAGTCAGACGTTTCTGCATGAAAAGAATCCCGTCCTGCCTCGAGAGTGGCTCAGATGAGGATTCTGCACTGTCGTTTCCTCCAGAATGCAAAGACACACGAGGTCTCACTGCAGCTCGAGCACACCGGCTCACCTGCAACACCGACAGCTGGAGACATTCAGCCACACGGTTTAGAACTGGATGCTGATCCTGAAGAGGAATGATGTAAATGATGGTGGCTTTATTGTTGATGTACAAGTGCAAAGAGCAAAGAACAAAGTAGACAGAATGTATTTACAGAGAATAAAACAATAACAATCAATGTTTTACAAAAAATGAATAAATTAAAAAAAAAAGAAGTCCCATCCTGCAAGCTGACAGGTTTGGTTGCTGAGATTTTTGTGTGTTTATCATTAATAATATAACAAATAAGTTATATTT
>NW_007578150.1:251114-252537 GCF_000690725.1 Stegastes partitus | reverse complement strand
ATATTTGTATGTTTATAACAACAAATCAACTAAAGACTGAATGTAAACAACAGCAACCTTCTTAAACTGTCCAAATAATTTATATCCTTGTTTATGATTTTCTGAACACTAAACATTCGTCCTGTGTGTGTGATGATAATCTAACTTTACCAACAGTAAAATACATACAATAATAACAATACATTGTAATATAAAAGAAGATTATAAGGAATGAATGAAGCTGCTGCTGTTGTGCATGAATGCATGTAGATCTCATATAGATCCTGCTGCTGTTTGATGCTGCAGATAATAAAGATAAGTTAAGTTGAGATAAAGTAAAATAAGATAAGATAAGATCATTTAAATGATGATAAGATGTTAAGATAAGTTAAGTTGAGATACAATAAGATCATTTAGGTTATGATAAGATGTTAAGATAATATGAGTTAAGAAAATTTAAGTTAAGATAATATAATTTTAGTTATGATAAGATGTTAAGATAAGCTAATATGAGTTAAGATAAGTTAAGATAAGATCATTTAAGTTATGATAAGTTAAGATAAGTGAAGATAATTTATGTTTTAATAAGATGTTAAGATAAGTTAAGATAAGTTCAGATGTTAATATAAGTTAAGATAAGTTAAGATAAGATAAGTTAAGTTAAGATAAGTTAAGATAAGATAAGTTAAGATGTTAATATAAGTTAAGATAAGAAAAGTTAAGATAATTTAAGTTATGATAAGATGTTAAGATGAGATAATATAAGTTAAGATAAGTTACACGAGCTGAAGGATGTTTAGTTCGACTCACCGGATGCAGACTGCAGGTTTAAGTTTGCATATATCACATGATGTTCACTGTTATTTTGAAAATCCCTCATGCAGCAGTCTGTCACAATGGAAATGACAAATTTTGCACGAGAAACCGGCTCTGAAATCTTGATTTGATCTGATGTTTGTTAAAGAAAAGTGCAGCGTAAGATGGCAAACGTCGCACAAGCCATAAAAACCAACTAAAAAAGGCTAAAATGAATCACAAACAAATGTTACAAATCAAACATTTATCAATCAATCAAATTTTATTTGTATAGCACTTTTCATGTGCAACAACAACAATCACAAAGTGCTTTACAACAGTTAAAAACAACAAAGCAGTTAAAAACATTACAGCATTTAAAAAATAAAATAACCCCGTCCCTCCCACCCTCCATGCATTCACATACACATACAATAAATGTATTTGCACACACACACACACACACACTCACCACTAGACTAAAAGGGGCGTGGCATGGCACTGAGGGATTGTGGGAAACGCTACCATTGGGGCCGTCCACACCAGGAGGAGCTGCAGACCATGACTACTGGGGGCGCCAGCGCCCGGACCCCCGACCCGGCAGACAGGGGGGTCCCCACAACCAGGTGAGGAGCCCCCCCAACCAGCC
>NW_007578150.1:249448-250704 GCF_000690725.1 Stegastes partitus | reverse complement strand
AAAAGACACTTCTGTTGAGGTCTTTGGTGATGGAGGCAGTTCCTCCTCCTCTCCTGCCTCCTAGAGAATAATAAAAATTGGGTGGAGAAGCCTCGGTGAGAACAACAGGTGCGTCAGTGCCAAGAAGACAGTCTAACTCCCTCTAAAATCAGGTCATTTACAATAAAAGTCTTGTTTAAAAGAGAGCACACGTTCAGCATGTTCAGCAGGGCCACGTTCATGCTCATCATGACGGTTCAGGGGAGTGACACTTGTTGATCTAAAAACAGTCCTGGGTTTATGGAGTCTGATGGAGATGACTGTGGGGATGGTGTGGATAATGATGTCCGTGGGCAGAGGGGAGGTGTGCAGGGTGTGTGGGGTGTGTGGTGTGTGTGGGGAGTGGGCGTGACGAGCAGCCAGTCACTCACGTGGAGCTGATTGAACTGAGTAGTGAATGTTACCTGTTAAAACCGAGCTGCTCAACCTGCTCGGATCAAGTCCATCAGGTCTATAAAACTGAGGGCGGTTCCAGAAGAGGTTAAAATTGTCAATGAAAAGCAGGTGGTGAGCTGCGCAGGTGTGATGGAGCCACGTGTGATGGAGCCAGGTGCTCAAGCTGAGGAGTCTGGAGTCGGTATCGGCCCGCTGATGAAGACCGACTTCCCGCAGCTCTCCAGAAGGGCGAAAAGGTCCATAAAATCCTTTTTAGTCCGCTCGGACTGTCGTTCGTGCCCACGTGGATGATAACACGGCATACGGAGGGTGGGATGGACTGCAACAGCCCGGGGAGTTTGTCCAGGAGGGAGGCACCGGCGGCACCGGGAAAACACCGTGTAGTGGCGCTGAAGAAACGCACATTCCTCACGATGCTGTCGCCGACGATGAGCGTTGTGGGGCTGAACAGCGGACGGGGTGGCAGGTGAGGTTAGCCAGCAGCACTGCTGTCTGCCGCCGTGGAGCGCCGTGCCGGGGCCGGAGCCGGTACCGGGGCCGGGGCCAGAGCTGTGCCCGTCCGCTGCAGCGCTGAGGCTGGCCGGTCCGGAGCGCCTCATGACGGCCTCCTTCAGCAGCCTGCGGGTTCCCGACCATCCTGGGCGCCAGGTGGAGTAGAGCCAGCGGGACCAGGAGGAGCCTCCACCACGGCTGCAGCCAGACCCCCGGTCGCAGTCGGGGCATCCCTGGAGGTCCGCGCACAGGAAGACCGGGTGGGGGACGCATGCTGCTGCGAGCGGACCCGCCCTGGCCCCGAGGCCCCAGGACCAGCCACAGGCCGC
>NW_007578150.1:241229-248897 GCF_000690725.1 Stegastes partitus | reverse complement strand
AAAATGCTCTCTAGCGCCACCTAGTTACAGAAAAACACACTAAAATGGCCCTAGCGCCCAGTAGGAATGTCGCACAGAGATCAAACCAACACCAAAACGTTCGTCTCAATGAGACCCACAAATCTTGTGCTGACACCCCTGACCTATCTCCAACAGGAAGTCCACAATTTACCTTTCAAAGTAAAAAAATGAGCGAAAACTTCTTTTGGGAAAAAATGATCTTGTCTGACACCGTAAATCGCACCAACTTGAAAATCGCACAAGACACAGACAAAGCAGTGATGTACAAAAGTTCTGAAGGGATTTGGCGTTTCTCAACCGGTTTTCGAATGGCGAGCCGTTAAAGTTGAGGAGCTGCTGCAGCCTCGGCTCATACTTTGTATGGGTGTCTATGGGGGCATGTGCAGACATGCTGTGTCAGTTGGTCATCTACACAAAAAACTAAAGGTCCTACAGCTTTAAAAATGACACTGAGGGCTTCCTAGCAAGATTTCCTACAAAAATATGCAGTTTTTACAAATATTTGGTCAAAATTGTGACTGTATGGGAGAGTTCAAGTGAGAGAAAGCCAGTAAAACTCTCAGCCAGACATGCTGAACGATGACATCATCACAGGTCAGTGCAGCAGGTCATGTGACTCACTGACAGTCTGAGGCTGAGCAGACAGAAAAATGGCTCCTTCACCTTAAAGCAGGTTGAATTGTGTCAAAATGGAGGTCAGACGGGCAACAGGGTCCAACGCAGACCGAGGACCCGACCAACGCTGCTTGCAGCTTTAATTTTGAATTTAGAGCCTGGGCCTGGAGGCGGCTGGTAGACCTGGGCCTGGTGGGGCCGAGGCCTGGAGGCGACTGGTAGAGAGGGGCTTGTTGGATCGTGGGCCTGGAGGCGGCTGCTCTGCTCGTGCTCTGCTCGTTGTTGGTTTTTTCCAACCAAGGAACTGTAAACATACTATATCGCTTTCCCTTTATGAAGGGAAAATGTGTAGAAGTGTCACATTTTTAAATTCCAAATCAGATAAAGTAGCTTTCATGGTGGACTGAGTTACTCCATCTTCAGGCTCCACATCTGCTCCTGAACTCTTGAGTCTTCTGCAGTAATATTAAACTTTCTAGCAACTGAGGCTAACGTTAGCTTCAGATATTGAAAGACAAACACGTTAACCTGCATTTTCAGGCTGTTTCCTCATCCAGACTCTGCAGCTGTTATCAGAACAAGCTGTTGCTCCGTTTAGTTTCTGTCTGTTTCCCCAAACACGGCACCAGGAGCAGCGCTGGGTGTAAAGTCTGATTTGCTATTTTCAAAGTTTTTGAGTGTCTACCTCCACCTGCACGTGATGCGTTTAGGGAGCATCGGGAAACTGTAGCGTCTGTCGATTAGCAGAAGTTCAGCAGGTGAGGAGTTTAGTGTGTAGGAGGGATGGCAGACGGAAGTACGGATATCAATCTTTACATGAGTGCAAAACAAGGTTGTGCAACTATTTATCGGCATGCAAGGTTTAAAAATACCACGACGCACCAACTGAGAAAGTTGATGCTACCAACTCGCTCAGTCTCATAAAGTGGAGCTCTAACCTCTAAAAGCTTCTGTTTCTTGTATTTTCAACTCGTCTTCCTCACTTTTAAACACATTCAATACTTATTTGCCGCCTTGACGCTGAACCAGACTCTCCTTCTTCTGACTCTTAAACGCTGCAAAACACGTTCCTTTATTCTCTAGTCAAAATTTTATCTTTCCTCATCGAAGCATCCGAAATGAAATGACCTGCTTTTAAAATACGTTTCTGATTTGCATTCAGCGAGGCCTTCTGCAGCTTCCCTCTTCCCGCTTTGGTTATTTTGAAGTTGGTTTTTGTGTTGTGTTTGTCTGCACGCTTGCCGCAGATGAGAGAGAGGAAGTGGTTTGAATAAACGTACACAAAGCGAGGATGTGAAGTGGCTCCGACATTAATAAAAGATGCCTCGCTTGGATAAACATATATGCGGCTGTTTTATTTTCTTTCTCCCACCTGTGTGTGTGTGTGTTTGTGTGCGTCCGGTTGTGCGTTTGCATGCTGGGCTTGTGTTTTTTTCGCGGGACGGAGAGGAAGGTGAAGTGGACAGAGCTCAGGTACGTGTCTGCAGGGCCGCCGGCTTTGAGGCTTTTCGAGATAAAGAAAGAAAAGAATCGATGGCAGACTCCTTCAGAAAGCGTACAGTCGTGATGAACCCGACGCAGGCGGAGGGAAGCGAAAAAGGAAGCCAAGCAAAGAAATCAAAGATGCGAAGGTTGAGGAAGAGATATGTGTCTGTCAGCTCGAGTCGTTCACAAGCGATTCAGCCTACACAGACATTTAGACGCACCGCATATAGCTGCGTGGATGACAGGAATTTAATAACTTGTGACCTCTCTGTAACCTAAACTTGTGCGGCTTTGACTCCCGCCTTTTCTTTCCTTTTATACTTCACATACAAAAACGGCTTTAGAAACACGCCTGTCTGACTTATTTAGTGGACGCTATTTATCTGCTCTGTCCACTTCTTCGACTTGTGCGGTTCTTTGAAACGCTGCGGCGGCTTCGTTCCCTCTGATTTTCCAGCTTGGTGCAGCAGCGGTGCGTTCAGGGCAGTCGGGGGACAGAAGCGCTGCAGAGGAGTCGGAAGTGTAGTCGATAATAGAGCAGGTTGGAAGTGAGCAGCGAGCATCACAGTTACGTGACGTGTAGCTACGCAGAGCGGCCTGGAGTGGATTTAATGTGATGTTCTGGTGCAGTTTGTATTTCACATGTTCTGTAAGGTTTGTTGCCTCCATGATGACGCAGAGAAACGCCGCTTCTTGTTGATTTTTTTTGAATAAAGTGTTCATATTTTATACATTTTGCTGCCATTTATCGACCCTCAGTCAGTTAGGATCACCAACATTATTTCTATTTGCTAAATGCCGGAATGATGAGAAGAATATTTTTTTTATAACTTTCTTCAAAGTCAGAGGTTTCCATCCATCTCCTCAGTATTTGTTGCCTTTAAACTGTATGACTTGGATCAAATGTTCTGGGTTTCCTTCCACAAGCTTCTCACAATAGTTTGATCGGTTCTGGCCCATTCCTCCTGACAGAACTGGTGGAACTGAGTCAGGTTTGTTGGTCTCCTTGCTCCACACGCCTTTTCAGTTCTGCCCACTAATGTTCTCCAGGATTGAGATCAGGGCTTTGTGATGGCCACTCCAAAACACTGACTTTGAAGCCTCTCTGTAGCTAATCTGGTGCTATGCTGAGGGTCATTGTCCATCTGAAGACCCATTGAAAGCTTTAACTTCCTGCTGATGTCTTGAGATGTTGCTTCAATATTTCCACATAATGTTCTTTCCTCATGATGCCATCTATTGTGTGAAGTGCACCAGACCCTCCACAGCATGATGCTGCCACCCCCGTGCTTCACAGGTGGGATGGTGTTCTCAGGCTTTTCCCTCCAAATGTAACGATTGTCATTAAAGCTAAACAGTTCAGTTTTAGTTCCATCAGACCACAGGACATGTCTCCAGAAATTAAGCTCATTGTCCCTGTTTGCATTTACAAACTGTAATCTGCTTTTTCTTATGTTTCTTTTGGAGTAATGTCTTCTTCCTCTCAAGTATCCTTCCAGTCCATGTTGGTACAGGACTGGTTCCACTGTGGATAATGATTCTCTCTGACCAGCTTCAGCAGCATCTTCTCAGGTCTTTAGCTTTTGCTCTGGGGTCGATAAGCACATTTTGCACCAAAACACTTCATCTCTGGGACACAGAGCCCGTCTCCTTCCTGAGCGCTATGATAGCTAAACATTCCCATCATGGTGTTTTTACTTGCGTATAATTGTTTGAAACAGATAAACATGAAACCATCAGGCATCTGGAAATTGTACCCAAGGATGAACCAGACTTGTGGAGGTCCACAGTTCTCTTCTTGATATCTTGGCTGGTTTATTTTGGTTTTCCATGTTGTCACACAAGGAAGCAGTGTGTCTGAGGTGTGCCTCCAGTTAATTCACATGTTGTCAATTAACCTATCAGAAGCTTCCAAAGCCATGACATCATCACCTGGGCTTTACCTAATAGTCTGAAGGATCTTAGTGGATGTAAACCTCTGCTTTTGAAGAAAGTAATAAAAAATCTCTCTCTCATTATTCTGGCATTTAGCAAATAGAAATGTTGGTAATCCTGACTGACCTAAAACAGGAAAAGTTTAGTCTGATTTAATGTCAGACAGTGAGAAAAGAAAGGTTTTATGTCTTTTTATACAGTGGATGTGAACTTCTGGTTTCAACTGTGTGTACCAAATTCATTATTTATTCTTATTGACATAATGCAGCATCTGTGTCTTCTGAAACAAAAATGTTCTTTCCTGCTTTCCTTTTGTTTTCTCAGCTGCACCGAACACTCAGTTTTATGCAGCGTCACACCGATAATCTCAAACATACGCGCTCGGCTGCGAACGCGCGGAAACGCAAACACCAGCCACAGGTTCTCTGCTAATCGCTGCTCTGGAAAATGTAAATGCGGATGAAAAATTAACACATTTATCAACACGGCTGCAGGTTATCGCTCAGCAGCGTCGCACACAAGCAGGTTTTGCTTTAAGTCTAAGTGTACGAGCGACACGACGACACGCGGCCCCAGGGACAGGAAGTGGAACACACATCTCCATACGTGTGGAGATGTTTTTGTTTTCAGCTTCTTGTTTGTGTTCATGTGCGTGACTGTTTGTGGTCCAGAGGGAATAAAAGTGGGAGTTCAGGCCGAGTAGTGGAACACAAAGAGAGCATCAGCAGTTCAAGGTTGTTTCAGCTGCTGTAGTAACGCGACGGCAACGTGTTGGTTTGTGAAGACGACGCTTGTTTCCGTTCAGTGCGACAGAAATCTTCTTGTTCGCGGCAGATCGGCGCCGTGTTGGATTTCACTTCCACCGTGTCGACGAAAACTAAAGAAAATGTGGATTCATAGCGAGTTTAGAAACAGAAAAACAGATCAGCATCCTGTTTTAATATAAAGTCCTGCAGCAGCTCTGTGGAAGCAGAGAGCTGAAAAATGTGTTGTTGTTGCAGAATATGAAGTCGTAGCACCAAAACACGGCTGCAATTAATTCCACCAGCGACAGAACTGTTTCTCTTTAATCTGTTGTTTTTACTCCCTGTATTATTTTTCCTCACTGTGAGCCTCATTTTTCACTGCAACATAAAGTCCTGAACCTCCACGGCAACAGAACCAGCATGACGAGAAGCAGAGAGAACTGAGAAATGTGTTTTGTACAGAATGGCAACGTTATGATGCCATAAATCATAAAAAAGAACAAACTAAAGGTGAATTTTGATTATTTATTTCACAAAAATTGAAAAAAACCTGGAACCTGTGCAACATTTTGTGCCCACAGATGTTACCAACGCTGGAAAAATAAAACTATACATACTGTAGATATTTTATCATTCACATCTTTAATTTAATATTATAAGTGTTTTCTCTCTGCTCTGTGTAAAACCTGCCTGCAGTTAAACCGAATAGTCGCAGAATTTTTATTTTGTGATTGTTGGGCCCAGCTAAGTCATGATGAATGCCCTTTTTATTTTATTTTATTGATTTTTTTTTTTTACAGACTGTAGTTAGTGCAGATGAGGATTTTTGGCAAATTTAAAAATGTAAAATATGGTGATTTTGATAAAATAACATGGTTTTTCTGACAATATTTTCTGGCATTGTACAGATGAGTAGTTCAAGGACCATTGGAAAGTTTAACATCTGAGTACGTGTGTGAGATTGAATGCTGAAGAGTTAAAGTGTAGGAAACCTAAAAAAATTTACAAAGCCTGGATGTGCACTCCAGTAACATTTAGAAGAGCAACAGATTTTTTTTTTTATACCCGCCTTAAAAAGAAAAAAACATAACCGGATACCACAAAAATGAGAGCAGTAAAGAAAAAAAACTCTAAATGAGACATGTAAAGTGAATTTGATTAAATATCTCGTTTTTAAGCTTGGATTTGGTCACGTTTTCTCATTTAATGACACAAATGAGTAGTTCAAGGACCGTCAGAAAATTGAAAATCCAAGGATTCTTGCTTTTTTGTAGTTTGTCTCTGATGAATGGTGACGATTTAAAAAAACAAAAAACATTAATGAGTGACTCGTCACAGATGAGTAGTTCAAGGACCTTCAGAAAATACAAAACTTGAAGTAATTCCCCATTTCAATTCAAGAGAGCGTTTCCTCGGTTCTCTGTGGCTTCCTGTAGAGACCTGACTTGGTGTCCCTCTGTGTGTGTAATGTGGGCTGGGAGGGTGAGTGGGGTTTTGTATTTTATTTTGTATCCCCTGATCCCTCCTGATTAATGTGCAGCACTTTGTGATGCATGTCATGTATGAAAAGTGCTTTATAAATAAAGTTTGATTGATTGATTGATAATTCTTTTTATTTTTACAGCTACTGGCAACTAAGTGAATAGAAACATGTCTGTATGTGCACTACAGCAACATCTGGAGTTTCATATTCGCCTCAAAGGGGAGCAGCTTAACAATAATAAATTCTGGCAAATTTCTAAATTAGACACGTAGAATGATGTGGTTTTGATGAAATATCTTGTTTTTTTCTGATGGAATGAAACGTCACAGATGAGACGGTTAAACATGCTGCATTTCTGTCTGTTGTTGCATTTTCTATCAATGATAAATGATGATAAACTGGAGATTTTTAGCCAAATCCAGCATAAATTTCTGTTTTTGCACCGTCTAGAATAGAATAGGATGCCGTTATTGTCACTATACACATGTACAATGAGATTAAGAGCAGCTCCTTCAGTGCAATATAGAATAAAGAACAAAATAAAGAGCAAAAAAAAAAAAGAAATGGAAGAGATTTAAGTATAAAATGAGATATGTTATATGTACAGTGTACAGTATAAGTTATATGTACAGTATGATTTAGAAAAATATTGCACAGCATGGTCAGAGGTGATATTGCACATTTGTAGAGTTCACAGTCGGAGTTTCAGTCTGTTTCTCATAAATAATAATAAATAGTGAGAAACTATGGCGACTTTTACTTTTAATACGCAGTATGGATGTTAACATTTAGAAATGTTGGTGAATTTATAAATGAAACAGAATGAAGTGCTTTGATGGGAGACCTCGTTTTTATGCTCAGATTTGGTGACGTTTTCTAATTTAATAGCTCAACACAGAGAAGCAGTTCAAGGACCGTGTGAAAGATAGAAATCCATCCATCTATTATCTATACACCGTTTAATCCGCACTAGGGTCACACAGACAGAAATCCAGCATATATATTTTTTTGTTTTTGCAGCTTCTAGCTCAGATAAATGATGATAAATGATGATAAACTTTGGTGATTTTTAGTTTTAATAAGAAATATGGATCTTAACATTTAAAATGTTGCCGAACTTCTAAATGAGACATGATTTTGATGAAATATCGTGTTTTTATGCTTGGATTTATTGATGCTTTCTGACTGAATAACTCAACACAGATGAGTAGTTCAAGGACCGCCGGAAACATTGAAAATCTGATGCTGTTTTTATAGTTCTCTGATAAATGGTTGTGATTATATTTTTTTTAAAACCATGACACAGATTGAAAACCGGCCACATCTGCAACGTCACAAAACGGATTTAATGATAAGAACATAGATGCTAACTGTGGGAAATGT
>NW_007578150.1:231543-238850 GCF_000690725.1 Stegastes partitus | reverse complement strand
AATGAAAGCTGACTTTTGTTTTTATTTTCTGATGGATTGAAGCATCACAGATGAGTCTTTTCCTGATGGATGGTGATAAATATGTTAACTAATATATTGACTGTTGCTTTTGTTTATATTGCTCTAGTTTATTTCTTCAATCCTGAACTTTTACCGTATTTTTATATTCTTATTTTAATACTTATTTTTCTGATTACGCTACACGCAGAGCTGAGCTTCACCAGAGTCCAATTCCTTGTTTGCGTGAACTTGGCCAATAAAGTTGATCCTGATCCTGGTTCTGATTCTGAAGTGGTGACTTTTTTTTTCCCTTTAGAAGAAAACAGAAACAGCTCCAGATCTCGGCTCGTGCTCCTGCAGCAGCAGACGGTTGTCGTAGAAAACTTCCCGGCGAGGCGTGATTGGCTTTGTTCTGCTCTGATCCGACTTGTGCTGACTCCTGTTTGGTCTGAAGAGGTTGGAAGCTGCCTTGGTTTGAGAACTTCTCTAATTCATCTGAGACCTGGTTCCCTTTCCGTGTGGTTTCTTCGCCTCTTCTCTCTGCTTTTCCACGATTTTCCCGCTCTTTCTGCTTTTGTTTCCCGTCCTCTCGTCTGTGCTGCTCCGTGTTCGTCCGTCAGTCCGGCGTCTTCCCTCTCGGCTCATCTTCCCGTCCTTACGTCTCCCGGCCGGCGCTTTATCGCTTTACACGACGCACGCTAACGAAAACACTTTTCCCTCATCAATCTTTCATGGCGGCCCGGTTGCGTGCTCTCGTTAACAAGCTTTTAGGCTGAATAATGCAGCAACAGGTGTCTGCTGCGGGTCCGGCAGCATCACATGTGTGTCTGTCGTCAGATTCTGGTTGTTTCAGCTCAAATCTTCTGCTCGAATGTCTGTGTTTGGCTTAAAACGACATAAATAACAATACATGGTGTTAATGCCAGTATTTAGGTGCCATACAAATAAGTTAGTGTTATATTAAATCATCAAGATTCTTCTGCTCGACCCTCTCCGATCAACTTGAAACTGATTTATGATTAACTTTGGATATTTAAAATAGTATTTGTTAATGTTTAGAGAGACATATGAACTACTTTCCATGATAAAGTTTTTTAAAACTCACCCGTCAACCCACTTTTACACTTTTAAATTTGAGGCTGTTTGAACAAGAATGTCTCGGAAACTATTAAAACTAACAGCCTGAAGTTTTAACTGTTATTTCTCATCATGTGATTGATTCAGAATCTGTGATATCGGACAAGTCGGTCAATTAATCGCTAATTATGGGTGAGTTGAAATATGAAAAAATCTAAAATTGTCATGAAAAGTTGCATCTTTGAGCACAAATTAGCAAAAAAAAAAGATAATGGAGAAGTTATTTCTGAACCACATGCAGCTACACGTCACAATAATACAAAACAAAACATACAGAATGCTTTTACTTTGAAATAATTGGTCACAAAAATGCAAATAAAGTTATTTTCCTTGAACCTTATGACGAAAGTAGAACACGCTTTTAAAGTTTTAAATGGCTCTCCTGAATAATAATTTTAAAAAATTTAATCTGGGTTTGTTTTTCTCAATTTCAGGCTTTTATTTTGAAAGCTCCCGAGATATTATTGTTCAAACAGCCTCAAATTTCAATGTGTGAAAAATGTGATGAAAGTGAACAATTAAAAAACACAAATAAGAATAAAAATTATCTCAGAAAGTATTTGCTATACGAAGCTAAAATCTCACCAGTAACTTTATGAACATCCGGATTTCTTGCTATTAAACTTTAAGGCAAATCAGAGCTTGTTGAGCGGAAATAGTTCTAAAAAATGTACTGATTTCAGATTGTTATTATAAAGATGCTTTTCCTCATTTACAAGCTGATAATTAGCCTGATTTTTTATTTTCAGACCTGCCTGCAGACGATGAGCTCATTCAGAGGCCTATAGATTCCAGAGAACAGCCTTTTGACGACGGTCACCACCTGTGACCCGCTAACAGCTCCAGCGGTTCTGAAAGGAGGCGACTTAGTTAAACATTTACTGAATCTATCCTCCTCTGTTTGGAGTCGTGACCTCGGAGTCGTTCCGGGCGGTTTCCCCCCCGCGAGGCTCCGACTATCGATTGGCAATAAGTTTGACCAGTTCTGCTTCCTAATTAGGCCGAATATAGATCAGAGGAGCCGCACGTCGACTCATCCTCGGACGCTCTCCCTCGTGTCGACCAGTAAAACCTGCAAAGCTCCCTACTGGTGCTCAGAGGTGACCAGTGCACTGCCTGCAGGACCTCAGGACACCTCACTGTTGTAGCAGCTCATCTTTCACCTCCCAATTTCTGCAGCTGTCTGATATTTTAACAGCTTAAAATACGGTTATTAATAAAGACATTTGTGAGTTTTCAGCTTCATATATCAAATATTCTGACTATTAATAATATATATATATTTGAAACTGCACATTGAAACTTGAGTGTGTTTGAACGACAACATCTCAGGAACTATTAAAGATAAAAACCTGACATGTTCACTGTTTTTTCTGATCCTGTTATTGATTTAGAATCTGTAATATTGGACGGATAGATTAGCTATATTTGGTTCAGAGTTGACTTCTGCATTATTGTTTTTTTTAGTTAACCTTTGCTCAAAGATGGCGGATTAGTTAAAGAAATATATATATTTCAAGTAACAGATACGACAGAGATTATTTGATTTATTTGTAAACTATTGCAGATTCTAAATCAAAGACTTAATGAGAAATAACCGTGAACATTTCAGGTTTTTATCGTTAATAGTTTCTCAGATTTTGTCGTTCAAACAGCCTCAAATTTAAATGTGTACAAAATTTTTTAAAAAGATTGTTATCTCAGTGAATATTTGATATATCCAGCTGAGATTTTACAAATATCTTTATAAATATCCACATTTTATGCTATAAAAAATTCAAGTTAATGGAGCAGAAGAATCCTGATGATTTAATATGAAGCAACCCAACAACAACTTTGTTTGTTTGGCATCTAAATATTGGGGTTAAGACCATTTCTAGTAATTTCTGATGTGATTTTACATGAGTAATTGACATATTAGGGATTAAATCCCTTCAGAAATCACATTAAACACTACTTTACCTTCCTGTAACACATAATAAAGCTGAGATCCTACAGTTTTATTGATTATGGAGAAAACAAACATGAACCGACGCAGAGCAACGCCGGCGTTTATTTCGCTGTTTTTGGCCTTTTAAGGAACATAAATCCAGCATTAACTCTCTTTACAGATCGGTTTGGGTCTCGTAATAACTCCTGAGGGAAATATTTGGCTCTTTAGCTCCTGAACGCTCGGCCGTGTTCACCGAACTGGTCGCTAACTGTGACTAATCAGTACGGTGGCCCCTCAGGACAAAAGGCATGGAGGAGGCAAAGCGAGCCGATAGCTGAGTGAATGGGATCCCTGCAGGCCTCAACCTTTACTGCAAGTCACGGCTCCGGTCCCCCAACGCTCCTTATCGCTTTCCACTATTTATAATATAAATGCAAAAGAGGCGATGCACAAACATTAAGGGGGGGAAACGCACTGAAAAAAATACACTTAAGAAGCAGATAAATAGGAAGAAAAACAACAAAAACAAGCAAAGATGAGCAACGAGCTGGAAGAGATCCGACTTTGTTGTCATCTCTGAAATAACTGGCCACATATTTGAATTTATATTATAAAATATAAAGAATGAATGATACAGTAGCGTTTTAATGTCTGTTAATAATCTGTCCTGCAGCAGCGCTGATGGCATTTTTGCATGTGTTTTTCTAGTTTGTGTGCATTTTAAAAATATGTTGATAATATATTTTCCTGTAAAATTACATTTAAACGCTGTGGTAGCCGATATTTTACTGTTTTTACCAGTTTTACAGTGTAGTTTATGTAAAGAGTGGATTACTGTATAATTGCCTTTAATATCTATGGTTAAAAATTGAGATTTACCAACTCTGCTTATATTTAAAAATGCTTTTACCTCTAAAACACAACTTCAAGAATAATATAGCTAAGCTCCTGAACTTTTTCAGGTTCATCGAAATGTAAATGTGGTCNCAACATGTTTTTGGACTGTGTGGGAGGAAGCCGGAGAACCCGGAGAGAACCCACGCTGCACGGGGAGAACATGGAGACTCCACACAGAAAGATCCCGGATGTTCTCACCCGAACCAGCGACCTTCTAGCTGTGAGGCAACAGTGCTAACCACCGCGCCACCCTGCAGCCCCATTTGATCACTTATTATACAAAAATTAAAATCAGATTCTACAGCATTTTAAGTTCCTCCAGGTGATACCAACACTGGAAAAAATAGTGACTCTATAAACTATATTTTTAATTAGTTAACCTCTGTGGAAGCGGCACAGCTAGGGCGAGATGTAGAAAGAACTCAGCGTGACAAGGTTAAGTCATACAAAGGTGGAGAAAAAAAAACTAAAGTTGAATTTCTTTTATCATTCATTTTACAAAAATATCTGAAAAATTGAATCAACACGTTGAACACTTTCCCCACATGTGTACTATAGATGTTTTACTACTTATATAGTAAAATATCTCCAACCTGCTCGGTGTAAAACTGCCTGCAGTTCAATCCAGTCAAAGCACAGAATTTTTGTAACATGACTTTTGGCCACAGCTGAGTCAGTCGTGGTGTTTTGGTTGCAACAAGGAGTGCAGAATTTTTTAGGTTTCTCCAGAATCTAGTTCGTGTAGATGTGTTTTTATGGCAATTTTATGTAGATTAAAGTGATTTTGATAAAATAACATGATTTGAAGTTCTCTGATGGAACCAAACACCACAGATGAGTAGTTCAAGGACCGTCAGTAGGGTTGTGCATCCGAGTATTATTGCTGTTTTTACAGTTTCTGTCTCGTGTGAATGATGATAAACGGTGGTGATTTGAAAGACGTATATTTCTATCCTGCCAGCAGGTTTTGGGTTTCAGAGGTTGAAAGGCAGTTTTGCAGATTGGTGATGAGTGAATGTGGAGAAAAATGAAGCAGAAGTAATTTAAAAAAAAAAAAAAAAAAAAAGGTCAGAATTTCTAAACAAGATTTGTAGAATAAGATGTTTTTGTTTTTTTAAAAAATAAAATATGGTGTGTTTAAGCTCAGACTTGGTTACATTTTGTAGTAGTTCAAGGACCGTCAGAAAATTAAAAATCCAACAATTCTTGCTCGTCCCAGATTATGTCTCTGATGAATGGTGGCGATCTTTTTTTTTTTTTAAAAAAGACGACATATCTTCAAAAATAAAGCAGCACGAGAAATGTGGATCCTAACAGTCTGAATTTTTGGTGAATTTCTAAATGAAAGCTGACTTTTGTTTTTATTTTCTGATGGACTGAAACATCACAGATGAGTCTTTTCCTGATGGATGGTGATAAATATGTTAACTAATATATTGACTGTTGCTTTTGTTTATATTGCTCTAGTTTATTTCTTCAATCCTGAACTTTTACCGTATTTTTATATTCTTATTTTAATACTTATTTTTCTGATTACGCTACACGCAGAGCTGAGCTTCACCAGAGTCCAATTCCTTGTTTGCGTGAACTTGGCCAATAAAGTTGATCCTGATCCTGGTTCTGATTCTGAAGTGGTGACTTTTTTTTTCCCTTTAGAAGAAAACAGAAACAGCTCCAGATCTCGGCTCGTGCTCCTGCAGCAGCAGACGGTTGTCGTAGAAAACTTCCCGGCGAGGCGTGATTGGCTTTGTTCTGCTCTGATCCGACTTGTGCTGACTCCTGTTTGGTCTGAAGAGGTTGGAAGCTGCCTTGGTTTGAGAACTTCTCTAATTCATCTGAGACCTGGTTCCCTTTCCGTGTGGTTTCTTTGCCTCTTCTCTCTGGTTTTCCAGGATTTTCCCGCTCTTTCTGCTTTTGTTTCCCGTCCTCTCGTCTGTGCTGCTCCGTGTTCGTCCGTCAGTCCGGCGTCTTCCCTCTCGGCTCATCTTCCCGTCCTTACGTCTCCCGGCCGGCGCTTTATCGCTTTACACGACGCACGCTAACGAAAACACTTTTCCCTCATCAATCTTTCATGGCGGCCCGGTTGCGTGCTCTCGTTAACAAGCTTTTAGGCTGAATAATGCAGCAACAGGTGTCTGCTGCGGGTCCGGCAGCATCACATGTGTGTCTGTCGTCAGATTCTGGTTGTTTCAGCTCAAATCTTCTGCTCGAATGTCTGTGTTTGGCTTAAAACGACATAAATAACAATACATGGTGTTAATGCCAGTATTTAGGTGCCATACAAATAAGTTAGTGTTATATTAAATCATCAAGATTCTTCTGCTCGACCCTCTCCGATCAACTTGAAACTGATTTATGATTAACTTTGGATATTTAAAATAGTATTTGTTAATGTTTAGAGAGACATATGAACTACTTTCCATGATAAAGTTTTTTAAAACTCACCCGTCAACCCACTTTTACACTTTTAAATTTGAGGCTGTTTGAACAAGAATGTCTCGGAAACTATTAAAACTAACAGCCTGAAGTTTTAACTGTTATTTCTCATCATGTGATTGATTCAGAATCTGTGATATCGGACAAGTCGGTCAATTAATCGCTAATTATGGGTGAGTTGAAATATGAAAAAATCTAAAATTGTCATGAAAAGTTGCATCTTTGAGCACAAATTAGCAAAAAAAAAAGATAATGGAGAAGTTATTTCTGAACCACATGCAGCTACACGTCACAATAATACAAAACAAAACATACAGAATGCTTTTACTTTGAAATAATTGGTCACAAAAATGCAAATAAAGTTAATTTCCTTGAACCTTATGACAACAGAACACGCTTTTAAAGTTTTAAATGGCTCTCCTGAATAATAATTTTAAAAAATTTAATCTGGGTTTGTTTTTCTCAATTTCAGGCTTTTATTTTGAAAGCTCCCGAGATATTATTGTTCAAACAGCCTCAAATTTCAATGTGTGAAAAATGTGATGAAAGTGAACAATTAAAAAACACAAATAAGAATAAAAATTATCTCAGAAAGTATTTGCTATACGAAGCTAAAATCTCACCAGTAACTTTATGAACATCCGGATTTCTTGCTATTAAACTTTAAGGCAAATCAGAGCTTGTTGAGCGGAAATAGTTCTAAAAAATGTACTGATTTCAGATTGTTATTATAAAGATGCTTTTCCTCATTTACAAGCTGATAATTAGCCTGATTTTTTATTTTCAGACCTGCCAGCAGACGATGAGCTCATTCAGAGGCCTATAGATTCCAGAGAACAGCCTTTTGACGACGGTCACCACCTGTGACCCGCTAACAGCTCCAGCGGTTCTGAAAGGAGGCGAC
>NW_007578150.1:222644-228349 GCF_000690725.1 Stegastes partitus | reverse complement strand
TCAAAATTCTTCAAGAAGGCAGAGTTGTGCTGATTATTGCAGAGCACGGCGGTGGCAGTATCATGCTGTGGAGGAGTGTTTGAAGTTTCATAACGTAGGAAATAATGTAGGTAAAGTCATGACATTTTGCAGGTTTATTTATATGTACATGTGGTCTTCAATGGTTCCACTTTGCTTTGATAGAATAACACAAACCAGTTATATGACGATGCAAAATAAAAGATACTCAGTCTACTCTGATGTTCCACCGACCATAAAATCTTCCTTTTTCACCCTAAGAGGTGGATTTTTTTCCTGTAATGGCACCAACAGGAGCTTTAAACATCTAAAGTTTGGTGCCAGTCAGAGCCAAACTGTATGAGAAAAAAACACTTTACTTTTGCTGATATTTGAACATCACTGAGCAGGAGTGACGGTGAAACCGCTCCGAAAACAGTTCTATCATATTGTTACTGGACTAAAATGAAAATCCTGGTTTTCCAACTCGTACTGCCTCAAACTATTTTCTGAAAAACACCACAAGCATCACGTGTATGACATTTATATTTGTAATTGTTTTTGATGTATCTATGAAGATCAGTTTTAATTCATTAGAATCTCGTTAACAAAGAGTCAAACAGAAACACTGGTAGCAATAACACCCAGAATACCATCCGAGTAAAGCAGCCGTAAACCTAATTTTCACAGTTTTGCTGAAATTCAAATCGCAGCTTAAAGGGACAGAATGTAATTTCAAGTTGATGGAGTCCACAGAAAGTTAACAGAGCTGCACCAAAGCAGGAAGATAAGTGACATTTATTCCAAGAAGTGCTTTGCTTTATACACTTTTTAGGGTGCAGTGTGGAGATGTGGTGGCTCCGTTGTGCTGCAGAGGGCATTTTTTCTGCATGTTTACATCGATTTATCGGGATCTGATGGAGCTGATGTCTTCACAGTCACCAGATCTCAACCCAACTGGTGCTTTTTGGAGATTTTGGGCCAACAGTCCATTAGAAAAATGCCAAACGAGGGAATTTCTTTTGTGAAACTGTTCTTCTTTGGTCCAGTTAAGTCCCAGAGAACTTGGAGAATCAATCCAAGGAGCAGTGAAGCTGTTCCGGCAGCTTTGTGTTGGTTTTTCCTTTAATTGTACAAACTCACCTTCTCCCAACACATTAAAGTCGTCACAAAAACAGCTTTCCATCACCTAAACAACATTGCTTCGCCCCTCCCTCTCATTCCCTGCAGCTGAAACCCTCGTACATGCATTCGTTACATCACGTATCGACGACTGCAGCAGCATCCTTTTCGGCACAGCCTCCGACCTCCTCAATAAATTACAGTACATCCAGAACTCTGCCGCCCGCCTCCTCACTCATACCCCACATCACCCCTGTCCTCCAGAACCTTCACTGGCTTCCTGTCCCCTTACCGAATCAAATTCAAAATCCTCCTACTCACCCACAAAGCCCTTCACAACTAGGCCCCCTCTTACCTTAAAGACCTGCTCCACCCCTACACCCCCTCCTGTACCCTCCGTTCTGCTAACCTCCTGACCGTCCCTAGAACCAGACTCCGACCCTGGGGGAACAGAGCCTTCCCCTCTCTTTGGAACTCACTCCCACAAGACATTCGTGACACTGTTGACCCGACTACTTTCAAGTCCAAATTAAAAACACACCTGTTCCGCACTGCCTTCAACCTGTCACCTCACTCATCTACACACATCACATTATCTACACTACATTAACTATGTATGTATTTATTTATTTATTTTTGTATTTTTTTTTGCTTTTCCAGCTGTTTGTTCTGTTTTCTTTAGTTTGACTTATTCTGTATACTTGTATTTGTTTTGTTTCTATTTGTTGTGTTTTTATGTTTAAACATGTAAAGCGTCTATGAGTTTGTGAAAAGCGCTCTATAAATAAAATGTGTTATAATTAGTATTAGCTGCAGTGTGGTGCAGTGGTTAGCACTGTTGCCTCGCAGCAAGAAGGTCGCCGGTTCACGTCCCGGTGGGGGCACTGGGATCTTTCTGCGTGGAGTCTCCATGTTCTCCCCGTGCAGTGTGGGTTCTCTCCGGGTTCTCCGGCTTCCTCCCACACAGTCCAGAAACATGTTGAGGTTAATTGATGATTCTAAATAGTCCGTAGGTGTGAATGTGAGTGTGCTTCTGTCTCTAAGTGTAGCCCTGTGATAGACTGGTGACCTGTCCACGGTGTCCCCTGCCTTCACCCTGAGTCAGCTGGGATAGACTCCAGCCCCCCCATGGTGTATAGATAATGGATGGATAGATTATAAGATTGCTGCGTATCTACAACAAAGTTGACCTCTTGTGTGAGTAAACTCAGCCCGAGTGTTAGAAGACGGATTGACAAACGAGCGTCCGTCGTGTGGCTGGTTGTTTAAACTGCACAACAACAACTCGACGCGCTGCCACATTTGCAGTTTGAACGTCATAAGAAGTCGTAGATTTATGCTCCGGCGTTTGTTCCCACGACGGCCGTGCAAACAGAGAGGATCATTGTGTCGCCTTTTAATGTGAAAAGCCAGTTTGCATAACTGCCTCCTAAACTAAAACCTGCGACAGATGAGGTTTCCAGCAGCATTTGTGCCATCTCAGTGCTCTGTGATAAGCTCTTATATAACGCCGTGTCTTCCTGCTCACAACACCTCGTAGTGCTGCCTGGGCACTTAGAGTAAAGCGCACGTCGGAGCTGTGCATATTTTGACAGAAACTGTGATAATTATTTTTAGAGCGCGGCCAAATTTGCATAAGCTTTGAGTAGAAATCAGAAATGGCCGCAGACAGTGGATTATAAACAAGGTAATTATCTCAGGGTATCTCAGCATGAAGGGATAAAAACAAAAAGCGAAGCGTTGCTGCTCGCAGACGCTCACTCCCGAGTTCGGGTCTCGCCAAAAGCTGTTTCTGGAAGTGGTGTCGAACCCGACGGGGCAGCCGCTTCTGTGTTTCTACAAATGACTTTCTAAGTGTTTTTTGTATTTTTATGTCGCCATTAAGAATCAAGGTTATTGCTCAGTAGGTTGCACTTAAACACCCACGTAGGCTTTGGGTAATACAGCAACAAACATCTGGGATAAGCTGCAGACAAAGTTCACTGGGTGTTTCTGTTCTCCCGACTCATTTTCACTCACTGTGGCCTCGTTTTCCGCTGCAATATAAAGTCTCGCATCTCTTTGGAAACATAACAGCCACGACTAGAAGCAGAGAGAACTCAGAAATGTCTTCTGTTTAATACAGCAGAGTTACTTTGCCAGAAATCATGAAAAAAAAGTGAATTTTCTTCATTATTTATTTTGTAAAAATAGGAAAAAATACCTTGAATCACTGCCCATCGGTGTTATCAATATAGGAAGGAAAAAAACTTTATTCTAATTTGCTTCCTTTCCCGTATCCTTCCTACTCTCTGCACATCAACTCCAGAGCGATGTTTCACTGTGCTGGATGCATCTTCCAACAACTTTACAGTTTTTAAGCCATGCTGCGTTTATTTTACTCCTCCATAATGTATGATTTTCTCTCTGAGTTTCTCTAATTTGTTTCCATACTTGCTGTAAACACAGCATATGGTTCAGCTTAATAGTTTCTGAATCTTTGTCACGTGACGTTTGATCACACCTGAGTCACTCGTGGCTGTTTGGTTGCGTTGAGGAGAGCAGAGTTTTTAACAGAATCCGTGTACAACATACAGTTTATTTTTGTCAAAACTTGAAACAACCTGTTACCTGTACTGGAGAAAATGGTGGCGCCACAAACTACAGACATCTGTTTACATTTTTACAGCCTCCATCAGCTTTTCCCTGCTTCCCTGCACATCAACTCTAAAGGATGTTCCACCATGCTATATGCATCTATACACTGTTTATGAGCCATGCTGCTTTTTTTAAGTTTTATTTTTCTCTCCGTTTCTCTAATTTGTTTCCATACTTGTGGTTTTGCATAAACACTTCCTGCAGTTCAGCCGAACAACTGGGAAAAAAATGCTGGAATAAAAACGCAGACTCCACATGCTGTAGATATTTTTGCTATTTATATCTTTACAACCTCTACAAACTAGTCGTAGATGTTTCTCTCTGCCGTGCACATCAGCTGGAGCCAGATGTTTCACCCTGCTGAGGGTATCTTCTTGACAATTCGCCATTTACTTCCTGAATTTTTATCATGTGACTGTTGATCGTAGCTGAGTCGCTCATGGCTCTTCGGTTGCATCGAGTAGCGCAGAATTTTTTGTTTTTTCCAGAATCTCGTTTTTGCAAACAGTTTATTTTTGGTTCATTTTTAAAACATTTAATAAAGTGATTTTGATGTAATATCTGTTTATATGTGGAGCTTGGATCGTGACAGAGCGTCTCGTTACAACCATCCCATGATTCTTTGTGCTTTTACAGTTTCGAGCTCTGATAAATTTTAACATAAAACACTTTTCAAACCCACTTCTAACCGCCTGGCAGCTGACCGAGGCCAGAGAACAAGCGCACCAGCGGAGTTTTATCCGTTTCACTCCAAAAACCGTTTTTACTTGTACGCTTCAAACATCATCCATATTCTATGACGGGCTGTTTTGCCGAGACACAGCTGATGCTTTTATGCGATTGTGGATGAAGAGTTGCTCTCACGGCTGCCGCCTCTCGTCGTCTCTGGCGGCCGGCAGCTTTTGTCTTTGTGTCGGGCCGCGTCCTGACGTGCGGCGGGGCCGGTGGGAGCCGCTCCGCTGAATAAAACACTGGCAGCCACGTTAAAAGCTTCCTGCCAAAATGATTAGATCCTCCACCTCCTGAGGTGCAACGCTCGCCGAGCTTTGTGCGCGAGTCTGCGCGCGTCGTTTGGGCTTTTTTAGCGCCCGCAGGATCCCCGACCACTTTGCGCGGATATTCCTCCAACGAGGGCGCGTTTGTTCCGAGGTCTTTTTAATCACCCCGGCGCCGATCCGAGGGGACTGAAAGCGAGGCAGGAGCTGTGTGCGCTGTCAACACTTACAATAGTGTGCGAGGCCATTAGGGAAATCACCAGGAACAATCACGGCCACACATCGCCGGATTCTTTGTTTTATATGAGAGACTGACAGATATTTACCACAGCAGAACAACTTTGTCTTCTGTCTCATTTTCTGTGGCTTTCTGTCCGTCTTCTCTTTATCTACTTGCTCACGTCGACGGTTCGCTGCAAGTTTTTCCACCGAAAACGTGACTAGTTTGAACACCTGCATGTGGGTTTTAATTCATGAATGTTGTTCTGTGCGTCTGTGTTGGATCTATAATTACCTGGTGAGCCGTCCACGGTGTTTATAGCTGATGGATGAGTAATATTTGAGCTCCAACAGCCTGAAATAAGCATAAAACATGAATTTGTGACAAACTTGCTGCAGACAGTAAACATTCCAGCAAACCTGCAGCAACAAATAAAAGTTTTTTACCACCACAAACTTAACTTGTGTTTGAAAAATGCTGCAAATTTGTGGCCAAAATTTCACCAAAACTGTTCGTCAATAACCAAAAACTGTTGTGATTTAATTTCTTGTGTCTTGGACGGTATCGGCACGAGTTTGTGGAAGAAAATCCTGAACTAAATTAATATATTAACACACAGGAAATAAAACAAAAAGCAGCAACACAACAATAAGTTGTCGGTCTTTGCTGTTAATTAGTGGGAATAAGTGCAGGATTGATGTTTAATGACAGAAATACGACTGTTGTCATGTTTG
>NW_007578150.1:217979-221718 GCF_000690725.1 Stegastes partitus | reverse complement strand
CATCAAATTATCAGGAATTTGCTTTTAATTAGTGGGAACAAGTGCAGGATTGGTGATCATCTATAGATTTAATGACAGCTATATGACTGTTTTCATGTTATTCTATGTTTTAGCCGCTGATTTGAAGCTACATTTAAACAAGAAGTATGAATAATGTTCGATAGAAACATCCAGCTATGCTTTTAGGTTTTTGTTGACGGAAGTTGCATTTACGTGTCCCAGTGTTTTATAGTGTTTACCATTAGACGTCTCAGCTTGAGTGAAATCTTTTTCTAAATTCTTCGGTGGCTTTCTGTCCGCTCCTTTTCAGCTTTTTTTAAAAAACTCTACTGCCTTTCAGCTGCGACTCCGTGTGGTTTAACTAACTTCCAGGCACAAAACTTATCTGTAGCTGTCATTTAATCCTCTCCTTTCTCAAGGTGTCCTCTTTTCTTCAGCTCCTTTCTTGCTTTTCTTTGTTTCTTTCCTTCCATCGCCACAGCTCTCCCCCGAGCCTCCTCTAACTTTCCTCCCATCCTTTTTGCCTGTTTTTTTTTTTGGGTCCTCTCTTAAAATTCTTCCCAGCTTCCCCTCTTTTCTTTTTCTGTTTCTCAGATAAGTGCATCAGTCGCTGCCACTCTGAGGATTGCGTCGGAGCGTTAGCTTGTGTGAGCGTGAGGTTGTACCCATCAGAGTCGGTCTCGGGAGGAATTCGCTTTACACATGTGCTGCCGCGCTTCAGTCTGAAGCCTTATACATATTCATCGGCGTAACTCGGCGTTTCCAAAAAAAAAAAAAAAGAAATGTGGAAAAGTCTGACGCGTCCTGTCCAACTTTGTTAAGCCGAGCTACGTGCCGCTCGGTTTGTGATGAAATGATCCGGAGCGGGACGCAAAAACCCGCCTGAACTTTTAGCCCAGGTTCTATTCCAGCTGTCAGGTTTTTGATTTGTCAAATACGTTCCAGGTAATAATGGTGGTATTAGTTGTAGTAGTAGAACCCTAAACAAAAGGGAAAATATCCGAAATAAATGAGCTCCGAGTTCTGACACAAATCCAGGTGCATTGTCTTTATCTTATTTATGGAATTGTAGCTGCTGTAGCTTTCTTTTCTGACAGATTACTATTAATTTAGTCTCTAAACGGTACATGCAGGTCATTAAATATAACTTTTAATTAAAACTACAGCCTGTTAAATTTACCAATAGCTGAAATTATCAGCAGAAATCGGTTCAGTATAGATCTGTCAGTATCAGTGTGAATATGAACACTTCTTTTTAAGGAATATAATGGAATAAAGATGCCTTGAGTAATTTAGAAATTGTGCTCCGACTCCAATCTCTACAGTAATCTCATGCAGCACATGTAGCAGAGAACGTACCAGTGTTGAGCAAACAGTGATGTCTTCATGATAAGATGCTGACAAGTTTGCGAAATTGTGTTGCTGGAAAGTTAACAAACAATGTCGTCATCATTTTCCCTATATTTTCATATTTTAAAAAAGAATATTATCAATATCTAAACATCCACATCGGCCCCACTAATCAGCTGGGCTGTGATTAAATAGTAGAAATAATAGAAATTTCCTATCTGTGTTATCATTTATGGATAAAACCGCTTAATATAATATACTAATATAATATATTTAGCATCTTGGGCTCAAACTATGTCGTCATTAACACCTTAAATTTAAAGTTTACTTGTTGACAACACTAGCAGCAGAAATTAGCACAAGATTAGTGATTGCTAGCAGCCATTTGGATTTAACTTCAGAAATAGTGTTAGAAATATCATATATTTTTATGTTGTTTGATATTTTAGCTGCTGATCTCGAGCTAAACCCAAACATGTAGCATTATTGAGGCTCAAATGCTAAGAAGATGTACAAAATTATAAAATACATGTTGGACTAAATCATTAGCCTAAAACGTCTTCGGTTTCAGTTGATGGAAACTTGCATAAATGTGCAAAAAATGCAAAAAAAATAGTCTCATAAATGTGTTTAATCTCATATAATATACTAATATAATATTCAGCATCTTGGGCTCAAGCTATGTCGTCATTAACACCTTAAATTTAAAGTTTACTTGTTGACAACAACAGCGTTTGCTAGCAGTCATTTGGATTTAACTCTGAAAATAATGACAGAAATATTCCTGTTTTTATGTTATTTGATATTTTAGCTGCTGATCTGAATCTAAACTCAAACAGATAACATTTAGGCTCAAATGCTAAGAAGACATAATAGACATAATTAGTCTTTCACGTATAAAATAAACTGAATAAAATCTGAAGCTTTTATTATAAGTAAAACTAAAACGTGTGCTTGTATCCTGTAAATCGCTCGGTGAAGTATATAAAGTTAATTGCAATGTGTGTCCAACACCACTCTGTTTACAGGGATGAGCTCGTCCGCATGCTGGAAGCGCAGATTTAATCAGTCAAATTTATGACTTCCTTCGATCATTTCAACACATTTTGAGAATTAATCTCCTCCACTAGTCATCCCGTCGGCCGGTCATCTGCCAGAGCGGCTGATTGAGACGGTCGCTCTGCCAAAACCCGCCGGCGTCGGTTCATTTCCGATTCCCTGTGATCTGTCCAACTTTGTTAGCAGCGGCGCCGGCCTGTCTGGGCTTCAACCCACCTTAATCACACTCTGGATGTTTGTTTGTCAGCGGGGCCATATAGGTTTGGCAGTCAGTCAGCGTAATTGGCTATGCACCAGCAACTTAAAGTCAAACAGAGCCTTATTACGCCGCCATTCCCCAGTAAATCCTGCAGCAGGCTGGGATTTCATCCAGCGGTAGTTAGCGGGACGGTGGATAAACGAATTAAAGAAGGAATAAAACGATAAACAAGCACGACAGATCAACACTTTTGTATGCGAACAAAGCAGAAGAGGAGCTGCTCCTCTTGCTCCAGCAGTTTAACTCTCACTTATTGATCCGGGCGTATTCAGTATCACCTGCTGCAGACTCACTCGGCTCTCCAGCGCCGCAGCAGCCTCGCTTCAGAGGCAGCCCGGCAGCACCTTGTTCTTTTGGAACAGAGACGATGGACACGACCTCAGTGCGGCAGATTTGCCCGCTGAACTGAGAGAGTTTGGAGGATGTTGCAGCACTAATGCAGCAGCAGCGCTAATGGCTCCGAGGCCGGGAGAGCTGCAAAGGCTTTCCACAAAACTCGTCATCGGGACACGCCGAGCGAAGTGGCCGCGTTTTAGAGCACGTGGACTCGGGATTGTGTGAGCGTAATAATCGATATGTGATTTTTTTTATTATTTCTTAACAAGATGTTGCACAAGTAGAATAAATAAGTGGCGTAACAGAAGCAAAATAAAATAAAATCAGAGGGAAACTTTCTGCAGCCGACCTCCTCACCATTGTGTTCCAGTCCCAGGTGGCCGAGCGAGCAGCCACACTTAAATGTCTTGTTAACTCTCTGAACTCATGTTTTTCCTCAGTGTGGGATCTTTTTTTTTTTTCCTGCAGTATAAAATCCTGCACCTCGATGGAAACAACACAACCACTAGTAATGAGAGCTACAAAATGTATTCCGTGCAGTGGGACACAAATAAAATGCCATAAATCATAAAAACGCTAAAATTAAAGTTTAATTTCTTTGATTGTTTATTTTGCAAAAACAGCTGCAAAAGTTGTCCTTGTGCTCACAGGCGCTACTGCTGGAGAAGACAAACAATACGTGAATATTGGACAGTATTCATTTGCTTCCATATTTATCTCCTGTGTTTGTGAGAA
>NW_007578150.1:215160-216716 GCF_000690725.1 Stegastes partitus | reverse complement strand
AAAACACAAGTTGTTGTTTACAGTCTGAAATCAGCAAAAAATGCCATAATTTGCAGGTATTTGCCACTTTTAATGTATCAAGACAGAAATCACACAAATAATATGAATTTAAAAGTTAACGAGACACAAAAAGCAATAAAACAGTATGGTTTTACTGTGCTTTAATAAAAGTGTTATTGCAGTTAATTACTATTATTTTCACCGTTTTTGAACACTACAGTATTTTTAGTCATTTAACATGGTTTTTTCTGGCAGGTTTTCTGGACCAGAATCTTTTTTTTTTTTTTTTTTTACAGCGTATGTCTGATTTAGTCTAAGTGTGACCTCTCAGCTCTGTCTGGATCAGCGCTCTGCTTCATGTCTTGTTTGTAGCTGAAAACAACAACAAAACACCAACAATCTACAAAGTTGTTCCTTTTTTTTGTTTTAATCTACCTTCGGAGCCTTTCAGTGATTGTCGGTGCAGTCGAGGCAACAATTAGATCAATTAGCTCCACTCGGCCTCGTCGCCTCCATCAGTACTCAGCTGTTTTTCTGGCGACTCTGGTGGAGAAAGAGTCACAGTTTGTCACCGTGACGGATTCCCGCTACGACTACCAACCACCTACAGCGCCATCAGTCCCTAACGTAAACCTGCAGCACATAAAAGCAGCCGAAGTGGAAACTTTCAGCGTTGACGGAGGCATAAGAAAAATGCACTAATTGAGCTTGAACGACGGCTGTAAGGAAGCGGGTGATGGATGTGTTTTACATATTCAGACGGAGGAGAGCTCTTCTGTTTGGGTCTCCTGTGAATAAGTCCTACTTTACTCCGGTCCGTCGCCAACCAGGAACAGCAGAGTGGAAACAAAAATAAAACGGACGGGGACAAACCGCGGCGATGGAGACATCAGTCCTCCGTTCTGGAAATTATTGACCGACAGCAGCCGCCGATCAATTAAGTCAGCTAAAGCTGTCAGTTTGTGCAGAGATTCAGAGTGTAGAGAGGCAACGAGCCGGCCTCATTACCTCCACACTGCTTCCTCTGGTTCACACTGAGGATTTAGAATACACACAACAGTGAGATCAGCCTAAATACAGTAGAGCCAGTCAGTCTGTGCTACATTATTCAGCAGAAATCTGTACGTTTTCTATTATTTCTGCCCATTTATTAAACAAAAGTGTCTCTTAGGCTGGAGTAAATGACACCTCAGTTAGGAAATCTGGTCAAAAAAAGCACATTTTTCATCTAAACTTCTTTGTTTTGGACCTTAAACCTTCTGATATGGTTTGTTTTCGCTAGTTCACAGTGAGTCTGTTATATTATTTGACAGAAATCTATATTTTTTCTTTAATTTCTGACCATTTAATAAACAAAAATGTCTATTATACTTGATTAAAATGGAATCCTAGTCAACACAACACTATATTTCTCGTCTGAATCTCTTTGTTTTGCATCTAAAACCTCTTGGTGCCACCAAAAGTTCCTTCATGCAGGAAGAAATCCTGCTATAGTTGGTTTGAGTTTTCTGTGAGGCTTTAGGCTTCACACGGATCAGTTTAAATACAGTAAAGCC
>NW_007578150.1:212510-214439 GCF_000690725.1 Stegastes partitus | reverse complement strand
AGTCTGTCACATTATTTGACATAAACCTGCACATTTTCAGTTATTTCTGACCATCTGATCAACAAAAATGTCAATCATGCTCCAGTAAATGAAACATCAATCAACAAAACTGGTTTAAAAAAATGTATTTTTTTCATCTAAACCTCTTTGTTTTGCACCTAAACCCTGTAATTCCTTCATGCAGGAACAAACCCTGTGTTTTAAATATGTCATGAGATGCGAAACACAGCAGCGATGGTGGAAATACACTCGTTAGCTTAATGCTACAATTAGCACAGAACGACGGAGAGACTTTTTGCAGTGTTCGTAAATGTACCTTTAAGTCCATTTAAGCCCTAAATTATTCAATATTTGCATTAACACTGATTTTTTTAGTTGACTAATAGATTTAATTTAGATTAAAGTGACGTAAACAAGCGACAAAATACGTTTGAGATGTTAATGATGAATTTTAACTATTTCTATGCCTCATTTTTGACCTTTTTTACTAAAAATTCAGTGTTTTAAATGAATCAAACCTCTTTCAGTGGCTCCTCTTTTATTGGCCTCCACATCAATCAGGAAATTATTCAATTGCTAACAAGGTTTTCTTCATGTCTCCACTGAGATGTTTCCTCTTTTGAAACTACCTCCAGGTTTTTGAGGTTGGAAGGCGTCTTTGCGTCACTCTGCTCTTTGGTTTCCTTCAGATTCAGATCTTGAAATTGTTTTCTTTAAACCATTTCTCCACCATTTTTGGCTGCATGTTTCAGATCTTATTGTCTTGTTGGAAGGTTCATCGCTGCCCAAAGCCAAACTGTCTGATGGTTCCCTTCAGATTCTTAATGTCTGCTGAAAAACCACCTCCAAAGCTTTACCTTCTCACCACCATGTTTGACTGAAAGCAGGGGTGTCCAATCCTGGTCCTGGAGGGCCACAATCCTGCATGTTTTAGATGTTTCTCTCTTCCATCACGCCTGATTGACATGATCAGGATCGTTATCAGGCTTCTGCAGAGCTTGATGATGAGCTGATCATTTGAATCAGGAAACATCTACAACATGCAGGACTGTGGCCCTCCAGGACCAGGATTGGACACCCCTGACTTAAAGGATGGTGTTCTTGGGGTTGAAACCACGTCCTTGTGTCCAAACATCTCTATTTCTTTTATCCCATCTGACCACAAAACTGGTGGAAATCTGTCAAAAACACAACTTTCTTATACTTTGCAAAAGGCCTCATGAACATTTCAGAGCTCTCCACAGCAAAGAGCAACACAAAGCAACACTTCTTTTGTTTTTTTACCTGCTAGTTAGAAGTCCAAGGGAAGGAGGACTGTCCTACACCTCGCCTGCATGGTGAGACGCCAGCCAGCTTGTTATTTCTTATCTTTCTCATGACTGCACAAACAGTTTCAACTCGCTCTGAACTCTTACCCAGAAAGAGCCCGAGATCTTCCTCCTCAAAGCTGAGAGGATGTGCCGGTGTGAAGACGGTTTTCTTCACTAGAAGTAAATGTGTGTAATAATTAGGTTTTCCAAAACAGCATCCGTAAAAACCAGCTTTGTGCAGCGACTGTTGGAGCGACTGTCTTTGGATTTTTGGTCGGAGAACTGCTCAGATTTGACAGAATCGTCTCGGTGGTGATCTTTGGATTCGTCTTTACCGTTCTTTCTGGCATGTGGCTCACTTTTGCTTCACTTTTTCACCTTTTCAGATATTTGACAGCGTGTTCGTCTTTGTAGTTTTTTTTTTAATGTTTTGCTCTTCAGCCACAAACACTTGGATGTGATTTTACAGCCTTTTCCTGCAACTCTCTCTCAGTAATGAACCCAAATATGATGCTTGCTAAGCTCATCGGTTTGAGCATTGACTTGCAATTGACTAGAGAACCAGTCCATCAGCTGTTCTGGGTTTATGGTGCATTAGAAGGCTTTAGAACACGGTAGA
>NW_007578150.1:203655-210717 GCF_000690725.1 Stegastes partitus | reverse complement strand
CAATATTCCAATTTTATGCACCATATTTTATTTTTTAGGTACAATATTTTAGTTTCATATGCAATATTTTTATTATCATGTGTAGTTTTGCTTCTTACCTCACTGTCATTGCCAGCATTACTTTCTCATTCTAGTTTTATTTTTAGCTTGCTTACTTCCCCTTATGTCGTTTAGTTGTTTTTTTTTAGCAGTACCTGGCACAAGAATGATCTCATCTTATCTACGTGGTGCTTTATCGAGCATTTAAATCCCGTATTGGCTGTTTGGTTACAGACTGTGTTCCTGGTGTGGGGCTGAATTGATTTTTCCGAGGAAATGTTGCTGTGGAGCTCCAGCGGCATGCAAAGTGGAAGTGGACGTTCTGCTGACGAGGCATCTGGAGTGTAACCATAGCAACATTTATTACACACAAAAGCAGATAAAAGTTTATTTTTTAAAAATTTCTTCCCGGTATTTTCCTCCTGCTTTAAACTTGAACCTGACATTCTTTGCCGTTGAAGTTTTTTTTTTTTTGACTTTCGTGGAAAAATAAATCACGGGGCTAATGTTGTATTTCATCACCGTATTATCCGTCCGGCTGGAATCTTCTGAATCAGCAGTTAGCGTTTGCCCCCAGAGTAGAATGGCTCGTCTCGCTAGCTCATTAGCATGTGTAAAGGATTTAACTGTCCCATGAGGAGAATGAGCAGAAGCAGCCATATTTCACTGCAGGGTGGGTCTATCCTGTGTGTTCTGGCTGTTCTTGGGATAAACTCCAGCTGTGACCTCAGATGTGGGCCGTTCTGATGAATATTCATCCACCTTCCAGCCGACGGGGGCCCAAAACTGCTTCCACCACTTCTCTCGTTTCGACCTTTTTCTTCGGCGCGAGTTCATCCGGAGGTGGACGACAGGTGAGCGAGCGCTCCCTCGTTGAGTTGTGACAAGAAGAGGCTTCGCATCGAGCATAAAAGGTTTTTTTTTTTCCTCCTGCAAAACGCTTCTCCGTTACGAGCACCTGCCCTGCAACAGGAGGGCAGAGAGCTGAAAAGTACAGCTACAAGCTCCAATTTTAGCAATTTATATCAAACCGGAGAACACACAGGCACCCACACATGCTCAGACCTCCCCGCTATTAAAGCCAATTAAATCACTGATCACAGGCCTTATCAGACTTAAAAGCCCTGCGTAAACTTGGAGACTCATTTCATTTCATCTCTGCTTTGGAGGGAAAGTTGTGCAAGTCCCCCTAGTTTGTATTAAACATCTCGCTCCTGCCAGCGATCCGGAGCGTTCAGATCAGAGCCGGATCCGACCGGCGAGCGCTCCAACTTCTGCAGAGTTGTTGCTGATGGCTTGTTGGTGTAAATACAGCGTCGGTGGGGCGAAACTGTGAGAAAGTGATTCTTTCTGCTGTTTACAGCATTTATAATAGTTTCTGCTGAATTATTATACAGTGTTTGATGCAGAATTATCTGGGAGAAGGTCAGATGGGCCCGTTGTACTTGGCTGGAATTGATAATAGATGTGATGCCGGACACGTAATCGATTGCAGAACAGAAAAGGGAATAAATTATGAAATGAAAATGGAGCTAAAATGAAGCGTTGGCAGGTTTGGTTTGATTAAAACGAACACTGAACTTGAAATGCTTTGTTAGTGCAGTTTATTCAAGTGTGAACCAAACAAACTCTGGTGCAGGTCGACTGAAACATGAATGCAACGAACACCAGAGACGTCAACATCAAATCAGATCAAATAAATCCAGTTTATTGTCATTTTGCTGTACTTCCACAGTAGTACAGGCAACATGAGAGGGCGTTTCTTCAGGATTATTCAACCAGCAAGTTTTGCGGAATGCACATCTGGGATAAGACGCTAAACGTTCACTCTCGCTGTCTCCTGAAGGGGGCGCTGCATCCATCACGTTGAACATGGCGAACCTCTTCAGGTCCTGGTAGGTCTTCAGGGACACAAAGACCGTGTTTTACCATCAAACAAGGCCTTGAGACAGAACCAGATTAAGAGAAAGGGCCGCATTTATTGAAATTTAAAATGCTTAGTGACACATTAAAAAAAGAGAAAGCCTGAAGTTTAAACTTGATTCAGAATCTACAATATTGGACAAGTCGATCAAATAATCTCTGATAAAGGGCGAGTTGAAATATATGGCATATATGGGAGAAACTGGGACGCCGCTTTAGCTCAACTGGTTGAGCTGGTGATCCATGTACAGGGGTAGCGGTCATGGGTTCGAGTCCCACTCATGACTCTTTGCTGCAGGTCCTTCCCCCACTTTCCTGTCTCCCTCTCTGTTTAATAATTTTTAATAAAGCCAAAAAATATCTAAAAATACATATGGGAGAAAAAAAAAAGATGTTATGATAAACGTAATTTTTGAGCTCAGATTAACAAAACAATCCTAAAGCAGAGTCACCTCGTGGTGCTTTTAAACCACGTGTTGCTTCATAATACAAAACAAAACATACACAGTACTTTGTAATATGAAATATTTGATCACAAAATGAGTAAAAAGATATTTTAGGTGATTTTTTCACAACTGATTGAGCAGGTTTGACAAGTTGTACCACAACAACAAAAACATTGATTGATAGTCTGATCCAAGTCTGGCTCTACAAACTAAAAAAAAAATGATGTGCCAAATATTTCAGTTTTGGGGCTGCAGGGTGGTGCAGTTGGTAGCACTGTTGCTAAAGCAAGAAGGTCGCCAGTTCGCGTCCCGGTGGGGGCACCGGGATCTTTCTGCGTGGAGTCTCCATGTTCTCCCCGTGCAGCGTGGGTTCTCTCCGGGTTCTCCGGCTTCCTCCCACACAGTCCAGAAACATGTTGAGGTTAATTGGTGATTCTAAATTGTCCGTAGGTGTGAATGTGAGTGTGCTTGGTTGTCTGTCTCTAAGTGTAGCCCTGTGATAGACTGGTGACCTGTCCAGGGTGTCCCCTGCCTTCACCCTAAGTCAGCTGGGATAGACTCCAGCCCCCCATGACCCTAGTGAGGATTAAGGTGTAGACATGATGGGTGGATTTCAATTTGGGGGGAAAAAATCCTACTTAAAGTGGATTGATGGGCAATTTAAAAAACAAAATTAATTTCTAATCAAAGATATTTTAAATATCCTTCGTTTGTGATTTAAAAAAAAATTAAAGCACATTAGAGCTTGTTGAGCAGAAGAAACTTGACAATTTGAGATGGAATAGCCTTTTAATTTCATGTCGATTGTAATGTTGTTGATGTTTTAAATGAGTTACTGACACACTCCAGATTGAACCTGATTCTTTTATAGTTCAGAATGTGCCTTTAAAAACTGATATTATCATTAGATGTGCTCACGTCTGAACATATGAAGTGATTTTTGGTTATATTTAAGTAAATGGTGGAGTTAGAGTAGAGTTATTTATTTAACAGCACATCAGGACAATCAGTTTGATTCTGTAGTTGTACAATTAGCTGAAGGAACGTGTGTTTATAATCCAGTAAACGTTGTGTAGATGTTTCACACTGGGCATAAACTGCTTTGCTGTGAATGAGACAAACTTGTTGACACGCTGCGAGCTTGTTGCTTATTTGCGTTCTTCTGTCAGGCGGCTCTTATTAAACGGGTTTGACAATGCAAAGTTCTGTCTGCCGCTAACTAGCAGCTACTTCGTCAGAGTGTTTCCCAGCCTGTAGAGGATGATCTGAAGAGGATGTAGATGCAGAACATTTGTGATGATTACAGTCACAATGCTGATCTGATGGTGTCTCTGCTGCAGGCTGCAGCTCAGGAGTCGATCCCTGAAGGTGTGACTATCGGGCGTTAGCGTGTCGTTTACTGATGCGAAAACATGGACATGCAGCAACACAACATGTCTGCCAGCCGACCCGCTGTGATGAAACCGCGGAGCAAATTGTTTTATCGACTGTATGCCACAGAAACAAACTCGTTAATGTCACTGACTTTAGTCTTAGTTTGTGTGTTGGAGTCTGTTCACTCTTGTTGACCATGTGTGTGTGAAGCGTATAACCGTGTAACATCTTGTCTCTCATTTAAAGCAGGGGTTCTCAACTGCTCTCACCCTGGGACGCACATTTTCCTATGGTCATTAGGTCGCGATATTCAATATATTTTCCTGTGCAACATGCATTTCAGAGCAAGGAGGAATATTCAGAGATCAAAACTGGTATCCCGATTCCAGCACAGCGAACCAATAGTTGGCTATTAGATTATTCGGGTCCAGTCCCAGTATGAAAATCAACATTTGAAATACTCCGGGTCATATTTCCGCTTTGCCATCTTGCATCCAAACATCAACACAAACTTAAAATGAACGTCAAACAAACTATGGTTACCGTGCCTGTCAAAATAAAAGATTTTTCAAAATAAAAAATAAGTGCAACCTGAGACACACATTATATATTATTTAATTTTGACCAGCTGTCCGCGACCCGCCCAGAACAGGTCCGCCACCCACTTTTGAGTCGCGACCCTGATTTAAAGCTCCTTTAATGCGCTTCTATCTAGTAACCTGACGACATCTAAACATTTTGATTTTACGCCCGAATGATTGCTTTGATAATTTTTGTCTAAAAGTAACGAGCAGGATGAACAGAATCAGATTACGTATTTACATGCACACGTCTGAGCTGCATGCGGTCACGTTAACAAAGTGCTCTGAGTCGTGTGAAGCTATTAATGAAACGGTTTTTTAACATTTCAGCACCGACTTCAGTCCAAAAACTTCACATGTATACGCACAAACTGAACTTTCCATACAACTTTACTGCGATAAGAACAGAACAGGTCAGATTAACGATGCTCATTAAGAATAAATGTAATCCGGGATACAGGAGCTGAAGTTGTAGGAGACTTTCCTCTGAGTTTATTGAAGAACTGCAGCTTCATACAACAGCAGGATCCACGTGAGTGTCTTCAACAGAGAGGAGCTTCATGCATTTACAGATTTATTTATGGCACAACAGCAGTAACTTCAATAAATGTAAATGATCCCCAACATGGAGACAGGATGATCCGGTTGGAGCAGCAGGTCACACACGTATATGCCTGTTTAGTCAAGTTATTTTAACAGGGAAGGATTCATGTCTAGAATATGAGCCTGGTATTAAAACAGGTAAAAGCAAGATTTTTTTTATTTGCTGTAACTTGCTCTGACCAACCGCTATCACACATGCTGGTATGAGCCTTGAAAGTTTACCCAAAATGCCGTTTTTTAAAAAGTTTTCTCTGCTAAATTATAAGAAAACAGACAGTACATCCAGGGTAGCAAGGCTTGTTCCCACAACTCTATGCCAGACATTAAATTTTGCTGTTAAAACTATGATATATCCCTCAGAGTTGGTTATAGAACAATTCTGTCGTTAGATTGTGACACCTGGAGTGGATGTAAAGTTAATTTTAGTTTCTGTACTTATGAAGTTATGAGGCTCAGAAATGTTGGTAAAAGTAGCATAAAATAAAAACAGTGACATTTCGACCCGCCCCTGTGTACTTTAAAGACGCGTGATTTTAAAAATATTCATAGTTTGAAGGTGAAACATTGCGTGGCTTCATTAAATATACATATAAAGTAGTTGCACACAGTCAGTCAGTTGATTCTAAGTGGGTCAGTCGGTGACTTTTGTCAGATTTGGTCGATTTTATGTGGAATGATTCAGCTGCAGTTGAATTATTTGTTAAAGAGCTGTCGTCAGGAAGTCATAGATAAACTGGGCTGATGGTTATTTGGACAGTTTGATCAGCTGCTATTAGCTTAGATTTAGTATTTTGCATCATATATTGCTTGATGTGCGTCTAATCTCACTCGCATGACAAACATCGAACACATACTGTAGCTCTATCCGTCACTTTTGTGTTTGTCCGGATGAAGCCGTAAGAAACTTTTCTGGAACAGAACTTTACCAGATTTACCGAAGCAGCAATTTTCCATATTTCATGTCTGAAAGGGACGTCAGTGGGAATCCCGTAAGTAACAAAGACGCTAAGAGGGGAGCAAAGCTTTAGCTGCCTTTAGTTTTTAGTAAAAGATTCTTTTCTCCATTTGAAAATAAATGAAGCTTCTGTCACACGTGTTGGTACGAGCCTTGGAAGTTAGTTTTAAAAGGTTCTAAAATTAGAAGAGTTAGAAAACAAATTCAACAAATAAATAAGATCGCTAACAAGCAACAACAACGAGCTGCTGCTGAGCCGAAGGGCCCTCCAGTGAAAAAAGATTAGGATGGAAATTATGAAAGTAACTCAACAGGACTAAACATCGCAGCTCAAGACCCTGTAAGTGTGATTAGACCTGAATAGTTTACATATTAGGGATTAAACCCAACAAAAAACACATAAAACATCACTTTAAGTATTGACTGTGTTGGCTGAGATTCTGGAGCAGGAAGGAACCAGGAACAGTCAACACAGGGTCATCGCCTGGTATGGTTTTAGTCAAGGAGGGTGCAAAGCTGCCAGGGCCCAGCAAAGCAAAGACGAGTCTGCTGCAGACTGCCCGAGCCTGGAAACTCAGGGTTGACCTGAAGAGGAGGCTTCAGGTCCCAGAATTTGTCCACACAGATGCCGTGTTATTCTCCACCAGAGGAAAGAAGATCATCCTGGTTGAGCTTACCGTGCCGTGGGAGGAGGGATGTGAGGAGGCATTTGAAAGAAAAGCAGAGCGCTACAGTGACTTGGATTGCAGGGACAAAGGGTGGCAGACATGGTTGTACCCTGTCGAGGTAGGGTGCAGAGGATTCCCTACCTAGTCGGTCTGGAAGTTGCTGACTGCCGTGGGGGTTCAGACAGAAAGAGGGTTGTGCGAAGACTGGGGGAGGCAGCTGAGAGAGCCTCCTGCTGGCTATGGAATAGGAGGGAGGAGACTAGCTGGGCTGCAGGGTGGATCAGTTGGTTGCACTGTTGCCTCGCAGCAAGAAGGTTGCCGGTTCGCGTCCCGGTGGGGGCACCGGAATCTTTCTGCATGGAGTTTGCATGTTCTCCCCGTGCAGCGTGGGTTCTCTCCGGGTTCTCCGGCTTCCTCCCACACAGTCCCGCGCCTACAAACGTGAACCTTTTGGCGCCGCTAGAGGGCGAAAA
>NW_007578150.1:191798-197959 GCF_000690725.1 Stegastes partitus | reverse complement strand
AAAGTCTACATGAGCAACTCATTGTGAAACACGAGCCTCAATTTAAAAAGTTATCATCTGAAGAGGAGGAAAGTAGGAATCTTCAGCGCCTCAGATCCGAGCTTTATCCTAACTTTAAGAAAACCTCCCCTCCCTCCCTCCATCCTTCCCTCTCCTGCCGTCTTTTCATGATAACAAGCACCAAAGTCGCCCACAAAGGCTCTCTGTGCACTTTATTCCCTTTTTCACGGGTCCGACGCTCTAAGTCAGTCACCTCGAGCCTCTCGCTAATGAAGGACCTGCTGTTCGGACGCCTTTTCTTCCATTGTCGCTCCATCTCAGGCTCCCGTCCTCCCCTACAGAGCGAACACACACACATGGAGGTGCTAATGGAACCAAACAGTCACATGGAGCAGTCAGCTGACCTCCACCGGGGTTGTTAGAAGACGACGCTCACTTCTGGTGCCACCGATGCACATATGCATGTATGTGCATATGCTAATTTGCCCTATTTTTTTTCTTTGTTTTTCATACGCTGCTTTAAACACACACACACACACACACACACGGTGTTTGATGTAAACAGTCTCAGTGGGGACGCTGCTTCTCACACGATGAGCCGTGTGACCCTGAGCCATCATTAGCTCTACATGTGTTTTTCACCAGGAGGTACGTCAGCGGCCAAAGTTTCCATAGAGAAAGTTACCATGGCGGTGTGTGTCAGCGTGTGTGTGTGCGTGTGTGTGTGTGTGTGTGTGGTCACGAGGAGCCATGTGCATCATTCATGGGTGGATTGACACCTGAAGAAAAATAGCTGCAGGTCTAATCAATGTGAATGTGTTCCCAGGAGACGCTGCTCTGTGTGTGTGTGTGTGTGTGTGTGTGTGTGTGTGTTTGTCAGGTGAGCAGCAGGCATCAGCAGCATTTCAGTCCAGTCAGCAGTGATCTTGCCAACCTCTGCACGACCAGACTCATGAATAGATCAGTACGTTGTGTGTGTTTTTTTTGTGTAGCTGTGTGTGTGTGTGTGTGTGTCTGTGTGTGGTTGTGTTTACACCGAGTCTGGATGCCATCTGTATTCTGCTCTCCCAAGACCCCGCCAACATCTCGGTGGCCGCGAGTCCATCCCGTGCAAGGCGGCGGCGGCGGCAGCGTCTCGGCGGGGGGTCGCCGTGTTCACGCTGCTCCGAACGGCAGCACCGCTTTGAAAGTGGAGCAGACGGGGGCGCGGGTGGAGGACGGGGAGGGGAGAGGAACTTTGAAGTCTTTTCAGTCTGCACACAAATGTAAACAATGCCTGAGCTGCAGCAAACTAAAGCAGGAACACTGGTAGAGTTGGTAGAACAGCAAAGCTTCACAAAGACTTTGTTGCTTTCACTCTGAACCCCAAAAACCTTCCAGTGGATGCGGAAGACGTGTTGGAAAAAAAAACAAAACGCCTAAATTGCGACATTTATCAGAGCCGGAAACTGTANACCATCTGATGACACAACCCCCTGGCTAAAAGCTCCAGTCATCACAAGATGGCTGTAAGAGTGCATCTCTGGATGTATGCTATCACTAACTAACTGAAATATTTATATTAAGGCTCAGATTGAAGACTGCTGACTGTTGTCTTAGCCTGACTGATTTAAATGTGCTTGGTGTTTATTCTATGCAGAGCAGATCTACTGAGTCAGATGAACATAGTGTTTGTCTACATCTAGTGCAGTAACAGTTTAATATTACACAGTGATAGAGCGAGTGTGTGACTGAATGTGTTGCCGTCCAGCAGCAGAAGTTGTCGCGGTGCATCAGTGACCTTTTGACAGTCGACTCTGAGCAGTAAAACAAACACAGAGAGCGAAGAAGGCGTCCACAGCAGGACGAGCTCAGCTAATAGGCTCACGGAGGGACCATTCAAAGGCCACTGTTGTGTCTCTGCTGGACCGCTTAATGTCTCGCCGTGGAGCTTCCTGACTGCCGGCGATGCTGCTGCTGCTTGTTGGACAGAATCATGTAAAAAGCTCTCATTTGAAGGGAATTTTCAATTAAAAAAGCCATTTGCTCGTACCAGTATTAAGGGTTTATCAATATGTGTGGTGGTCTTATGGAACGGTCTGGATGAGGAGTTAAAAATGAGTACAGCTATAAAACAATTTAAAAAAAGAATGCGTACAAAGATTGCTCAAAAAATATAATAATGTGGAAAGATAAATGTGTTCTTGAGTTTGGAAAGAGACGTAGAAGGTTTGATGTAAACAGGAAACTATAAGATTTGAGATGTACAGATACGTAGCGGGTAGGAGTTAATATGTTAAACTTCATCCTCCTCCTCGTTTTCAGACATTATTGTAGGTTTTGGATTTAGTATTAGTATGTATTTATTTTCTTTGTCTTGCCTTCATGATACTGTATGTCTGAAGTAAATGAAATGAAATGAAATAGTTCAGATCAGCTAAGCCTCACCAACGGAAAAAAAAAAGACAAGTTTACATTCAAATGCACTTTGGGAGTTTGCCTGCATCGTTGTCATGTACTAGAAGTTGACTTATTGACACAACAGCTGCTGGTGTTAATTCTAAAACCACTGCAGAGGAAGAAGGTGTAGCATGGGGGCATATTTCCAGCTGCCTCATACCTGCCATCTTCATTTTCTTTTTTTTTTTTAAAGTGGTGAATATTGATGGAGTTGACTGTGTGTAAAATGTGGGCTCATAGCTAACAGTAATTTGTTGAGTTTAAATTTTTTGCAAATGTAAGTTGGGGTCATGTTGATTTTTGCAGGGCATGGTGGTGGCAGTATCATACAGTGGAGCAATGTTTCAAGTGCCCTAAGTTGAGAAATAATGGAGCTAGAGTCCTGAAATTGTGCAGGATCAGAGTACATGTGGTCTTCATTGGTGCAACCCTACTTTGATAGAACAACACAAACCAGTTATGTGATGATGCAGATTTTGCATTCCATGTTCCACCAACCATAAAACCTTCATTTTTCACCCAAAGAGGCTGATTTTCCTCCTGTGACTGGCACCAATAGGAGCTTTACAGATTTAGGGTATGGTGTCAGTAAAAAAAAAAGTATTCAAGTTACGTTTTTTGTAATTATGGAGAATTTTTGAACATGCAGGTATGATGGTGAAACACCTCCAATATAGCGTCCCAACTGGAAGAAAAATCAAGGTTTTGCAACTCATAGTGCTTCAAATCATTTTCTGAAAAGTGGCCCCAGAAGGAATCGTGTATATGTCAGACATCTAACTTCTTTCAAATTTCTTTATTAAGAACTGTTTTCATTCATTATAACCTTTCTTCGCTAAGAGTTAATCACATGGAAACACTTTGTTGGTGGTAATAACACCTGGTGTACTGATGAACTTTATGGTTGGTGGAATATCAGGGTAGAGATCAACACATGGACATTTTTTGACCAAATTGAACTTGTTTGTATTATTCTACCAAAGCAGGGTTGTACCATTCATACATCTATGAACCTGCAAAATTTCAGGACTTTACCTACATTATTACTCCAGTTATGGGACTTCAAACATGGCTCCACAGCATGATACTGCCACCGCCATGCTCTGCAAAAATCAACACAACTCCACCTTGTTTAAGAATTTTTAACTCAAAAACTAATGCTAGGCCAGATTTAACACGTTTTACTTTATAACATGCACAGAAAACAACAAAATGAGACAAACATGAGATGATCAGGTGTGAACTTTTTTAAATATTTGGTGCAGTGAGGTGGGACGACCCTTGAGCGTCTCCTCACGGATCCGATGCTTCGCGCGCATCATGATTTATTCACAGACTCTTTCTTTTTCCTTTGCTGCATTGATTTATTGGTACAACTGCTTCTCCGCCTCAAACGAGAAGGTTTTCTGTGAGTTTCTGTCGGTTCCACTCAGATTTTTTCTTAGGTGTAAATTGACAGCGTGTGCAGCTTTTACAGTCTCCAAAACACACCTTCATTTGCTGAACTGCACTAAACAGATGAGGCGTGAAGCCACATGCAAATTTGTACGTATACAAAAAGCAAACAAATCATTCCACTAAATGTATTTGCTCATCTAATGAAAGGGAATCACATTGAGCGCCTTTAAAAGCGAGCGACACTCATATTTGGGCTCGATTCAAACTACAGCAGCACATATTTTTTGATCTTAAAAGTGTGACGGTGGCAGGAGTCCAGCAGTGCCGCCTGGTTCACACTCACACTGTTACAGTACGCTGACACCTGGAGCTGCTGGCTGAAGCCACAGCTGTCTGCAGGGCAGCTCCAGTGCAGCAGCTGTGGGTTGATGCTTTGCTCAGAGGCTCCTCAGAGGTGGGATTGAAGGTCACCTCTCTCCGAGTGCAGGAGCTGAGTCACTGCTGTATTTTGTGAATACTTGCAGTTGTGTTTTATTACAGATGAAAACATCTCAAATCATCACGTTCTTTCTGCTCCGATTTACTTGAAACTTTTTTGTTAGCATAAACTACTGATATTTAAAATAGTATGTGTGAAATTTTAGATTTATATATTTAATAATTCCTAAGATAATCCTGCCCATTGACCCACTTTCAGCATGACATGAGAGGCTGTTTGAACGACAAGATCTCAGAAACTATCAAAGATAAAAGCCTGAAATTTTCACTGTTATTTCTCATCATGTCGTTCACGTAGAATCTGCAACATTAGACAAGTTGGTCAAATATTCTCTGATTCTGGATGAGTTGAAATATGGACAAAAGTGAAGCTGTTATGAGACAGTCATCTCTGAGCACAAATTAATAATAAAAAAAAAAAAAGCGATAATACAGACGTCAACTAGTGATATTTTCTGAAACGTTATGTAGCTGCATGTCAAAATAATAGAAAACAAAACAATAACATCAAAATCTCAGAAAGATTAGAAATAAAAGGCTGAAATTTTCACTGTTTCTCATCATGTCATTGATTAAGAAGCTATGGTTTATGACTACGCAGTGGAGTTTGAAGATGTAAAAATATGCCTGTATTTAATGTATATATATATATATATATTAGTTATATTTAGATTTTAAAACTCCTGAATTTTACATTTATATGTCATGTACTTTGCAAGATTGCATGATTTGCATGATTTTTTTGCACAAAGTGTGAGTGAAATCTGAAAACTATGCCTGTCATAATAATAATAATTAAACAAACAAACAAACAAAACATTTGTAGTTAATTTTGGAGACTTAGACCTCTGCTCTACTTGGGTAAGATTATCTACCAATAATTTTGTTTTTGCAGTACGACTTTTCAAACCTGTTCGATCAGCTGAGAGTTCAACAGAGAGAACTTTTTTTTTTCCCATTTATCTGACCAAGTATATTGTATGTTATTTATTTTTTGTCAAAATGTGCTCTTATTTTTTTTTTTCATATATCAGCTAACCCTTTACCAGAGACTATTTGATCTACTTTGTCCAATATTGCTGATTCTAAATCAATAACATGAAGTGAAATAACCGAGACAACATCAGGCTTTTATGTTTAACAGTTCCTGATATATTGTCGTTCAAACTGCCTCAAATTTCAAATGCAAAAAAATCATATGTGGAGTCGGCATGTGTGTCTTAACAAACAGAACTCGTCACTCATTCTGTATGAAGCAGCAAAAAAAGTCGTTTAGTCTTCCTTCACTTCCTGTCATGTGACGACTTCGCACGTCAACATTTCGTGCAGCCCGACATGTGACGCGAGAGATTCCTTCCAGCTTTGCCTGAACAAAAACCTGTCAACAAAGTGCCATTTCTTTTGTCAGACCGTTCGTCTCCACGTTGCCCTCTGCTTTGCACTTTCAACACTCTGAATTTAATCTGTGTGTGAATGAGGCCGAAGTAATCCAGCGACGACCATCTGCACGTCCACATTACGCGCTGCTAAAGGCCAATTCTGCTTCAGGTTAATGGTCACAATTTGAGAAAAATTAATACGAATGTAGACAAAACACATTTTAGCAACACTGCACTTTTTGTTAACATCCCCCAGAGCATTATGGGAGCTGTAGTTCTTTCAGTGACGGTTGGTACACATTAATAAATGTCATAAAAGAAACTTGGGCTGCAAGGTGGCGCAGGTGGTTAGCACTGTTGCCTCGCAGCTAGAAGGTCGCCGGTTCGCGTCCCTCCATCTTTCTGTGTGGAGTTTGTATGTTCTCCCCGTGCAGCGTGGGTTCTCTC
>NW_007578150.1:179712-189337 GCF_000690725.1 Stegastes partitus | reverse complement strand
AAAAAAACAAAACGCCTAAATTGCGACATTTATCAGAGCCGGAAACTGTAAAAACAGAACCAACTGAAACGTGTTAAAGTTTTGCCAAAAGTTAATCATACACGCTAATCGCATTCTGTAAAAAATAAAAAATTCTGCACTCCTCGAGGCAGCCATGAAGCCATGATTGACTCAGCTGCGATCAACAGTCATGTGATGAAAATTCTGTGACTTTTCAGCTGAACTGCAGGCAGTGTCCACACAGAGGAGTAAGATATGGAAGAGGATTAGAGCCACTGAAGAAAGAAGTAATAAAAATCTGAGATTAAAGTCAGAATTCTGACTTTTTTTCCAGGACATTAAAAAAAATAAAAAATAAAAAATTCTGGGAGATTTTTTTTTTCAATCTCTGAAAAAAAATCTGAATTCAGACTTTTTTTTTCCAGATTTTTTTTTTATTTTTATTTTTTTTAATGTTCTGGAAAAAAGTCAGATTTCTGACTTTTTCCCAGAACATTAAAAAAAAAAAAAAAATTCTGGGAGATTTTTTTTTCAATCTCTGTAAAAAAGTCAGAATTCTGACTTTTTCCAGGACATTAAAAAAAATTCTGGAAGATTTTTCTTTTTTTCAGTCTCTTAAAAAAAAAAAAAAAAAAAATCAGAATTCTGACTTTTTTTTCCAGATTTTTATTATTATTATTTTTTTTAATGTTCTGTAAAAAAGTCAGAATTCTGACTATTTTCTCAGAATTCAGATTTTTAACGTCATTGCATTTTATTCAATACTGATGGTCTGAGTGTCAACAAGTCTAAATTTAAGTCCCGGTTAATTGACTGGAAGATTATCTGATAGCAACATCCCCAATTCAACATAAACTCTAATATAAAGAAAAGTGGCGCGCTAACATACATGTATAATGCTATGTTTCATCAGATTAACCAGTAAAGAAGCTAAACTGATGTTTGTAAGGAAGAATAAATGCTGTAGTTTTATTAAGCAGCAACCAGCTCACAATATGTGGCTACTTTAGCCTTGCATGTGAAGCAGGATGTGGTATGGACACTCTGTAAACCTGATATGAATATAAAGTTGACACTCGCTCGACTTGATTGTCTGCTCTGAGGATTATAGGATGAGGCGAGATAACATCAAACTTCATGAATTGTAGCTTTTTAATGGTTTCTTCTGAGAATTAGCGGCGCGCGCCACACATTTCATATTCCAGCGCTCCGCATAGGCCCGTAATTAAGATGTATGTCCTGATGACATGAGCGGCGTCGAGTGTGCCTGCAGGCGATGCTGCTGCTGTTTACTGTAGCTGAGCAGTAGGTGTGATGTTATTACACGCAGCCGTTTAAAGTTTGCCGTTTCGGTGTGTCGGACATCGTGGTCATTTTGTGGAGTCGATTTACAAGCGGCGCGCCTTTTAGGGTTTGACTTTCAGGTGGGCCGGTGAATTATCCTGCTTAGTCTGGTGTGAAACACAACAGGCCGCTGCTCGTTTGATCCTTTGATTTGTCTCAAATGAAACCAAACGTGCGATTTGGAGAAAGTCTGTTCAGGCAGAAAGAGCCTCTTTGATCACTCGCCGGATTAGCAAACGGAACAGACGTCGACCTTCAAGCTCGTTGGATGACACCGCGCTAAAGTGGCACTAGACGGGTTTTTTTTTACTTTAACTTATCATCATGGGGTAAATGTTGATTGCACAACGTAATGGCTGTAGAATAATGACACCATCTGGGCCTAGATTGGTTACCTGTAAGCCTTGATTGCATTACGCAAGTCTGTCTGCCACCCGGTTGGAAATCTCCAGAGGCTGGATTTATGGCCCAAAAGACGGGAATTTGCATTTACATTAAAACGAGACGAGGACAGCGCCGCCTTTGTTTTACTGAGGTCGCTGAAATGGTGGACAGAAGAACGACTGAAGCAAATGTGGAAACTCTGTCCTGCACAAGAGTCTTGTTATTAGAGGAGGTGAAGAAATAAGAGTGGAACTGTATGCAAATTTATACCAAATATTTTGGTGTGCTCCTTTTGGTGTACTGAGTAAATACAGATACTACACATGTAGAGCTATTTTATGTGTGCAGAACTCAATTTAAGACTCGAAGACCCTCAACTATCTTTAAAATCTTCCATCCAATCCAACTGTCCTTTTGGATTGGATGGAAGTCACATGACAACGTTGGGCTCAACCGATATTTTCCCAAGGCCGATGCTGATACAGATTATTGGTAATCAAGAATGACTGATAACCACTTGTTAGAACTGATGCACCCTAAATGTTACATATTTACAGCATGAGATAGCAGGAAACTTTTCATTTTTAACTAGGTTACTTAATTAATTAGCTAGCATAACTTAGCTGCTAGGAGTTAGCATAGCCTTAGCCTCTGTGAAAGTAGGGGATGTAATGATTTGAGGCTTCTTATTCAGTTTTTGCAGGTTGTTTCTCTGCTAGAAAGAAGTGTCTGTGAGTTTGAGCAGATTTGTAAAGTTGGTCCGACTTTAGGAGGATGTACTCCAGACAGCGTTAGCCACAGGCTAGGCTCGCTTTGCCAACCTGTTCTGTAGAACATCATGGTCTGGATGCACCACACTGTCATTCTATTATCAGGGAAGAATGATGTGCCGTGTTTGTGTTTCCTAAAACCAGTCATTGTTATCTGGGTCAAGTGAAGGATGTGGCTTCACTCTGGAAACTAACAGGTGGAACATCTGCATACAGAGCGACTTGTGATTAAAACGGATAATACAGCACAAAAAAAATCAGAATCCTCAGCGAACATCCAGTTTCCATTTCATGATCAGTGCTTTAGGTTGCACCCGGGGCTCGTTGTCGTTTTCTGGGGCGAGGAAACCTGTAACACACAGGTGGCATAAAGGGAGCTGATTGGGATTATCTACCAAAAGCAGGTTTATACTCGCAGCCTACATCCGGTGAGTCCGACTAGCCACAGGCCGAGAGGCACAGCACAACTCTTACTGGTAGCCTTTGCCAAGCACCGTCAGCACAATAAGTTCCAGTTGCACTGACACCAACAACTGAGTTATTCTACCATTTTCAGTTTTACAGGGAAAATGGGCAACACGATGGTGTTTCCTACGACTTCAGCAGTATCCGTTACCTCACCTGTGAAAATGTGCTGATCCGTCCTTGTCTGTGAACAGTAGCTCTCGGTGTTGATTGGCTGTTTGGGGCTGATAATCACTTGATTCCTACATTGTTCAACTCATTTGAGACGACACAACATCAGTGGTACAAGACAAAAGCGAGCACAGTGAATCACAGCTCTACATTTATAGGAGACGTCATGCTGACAGTTCAGACTGAGCCAAAGAGACATCAGGGGAACTCTTCTGACTTCACCAAAGATGTGATTTGTGGCTAAAGGGTCTTCAAAATAACTTGAAAACATGCACTAATAATTATAAAAACTGTGCTGATATTGAATTTTTTTGATGTCAGTGCAGCGACGACTACAAACTCTTTTTATCTGCTCATGACTTCAATCGGCATCTGTTGCCGTCACAAAGACCCAATCAGCCGACCAAGAAAATACGATGAAAGGCAACAAACCACAAGGTTTGATCCGTCTCTGGTCACTGGCAAATGAAATCATTCAGCTAGCCAAAACACTGAAAAACATCCAACGAGTAAATCTGAAGACTCGCTGACAGAAGAGTGACGAATGCAAGAAGAAGCAGATGGTTGAACATCAGAAAAGTACAGAAGACGTCTTAATTGGTGGCTCAGCAGACTGTAAAAAGCAAGAGAACTGGGGAAGAACTTGCATTACTGGCTCTAGTGTGAGGTTGTCTAATCGGTTTCTTCTGGCAAACAACACAATAAGGACAGTTTCAGTATGTTTTGCTGAATAGATTGTGCTCCTGCAAACAGCAGATGTAGCTAAAGCAGATCATCTGATTTCCTTAGATAGCTGCGCACAGGAAGGAAAACTACTGCAGGATTCTCTCCTCAGAAAAGGCCTGCTTGGAAGAATTATTTGTGACAAACTGAATGTGTGCAGTCACAGGACTGGCGGACATAAAGGCTGCCGGGCCGGCCGTCGTGGAGATGCATTGTTGTGCGACCGGAGCTCCACTCTGTTCTGAACACAGTCGATTTTGTAAAGTCGAGAGCTTTGGCGTCGTGTTCATCCGGCCAGCTGTGCAAGCAGATGGGCGCCGGTCAATGCTTTTTCACTCTTAAGTGCAGTGGCTGTCCTGAGGGAAGGTTTTTGCAGCAGAATAATAAAAAGAAAAAAAAAAAAAGAGGGGAGTCACGAACATGTTTTCCCAACAGACAGACTTGCTTTGCACCAACAACATGGCAACACTTTAGCTGCTAACTTCTCAGGTTTGATGCTCGGGATCCTTCAGTCTTTAAGCGTTTAAAAAAAACAAAAACACCACAAGAGCAGCTGCTGGACTCAAACTGTGCTCAGATAGTGAAGGTGAAACTCCAGCAGGTGTCTCACTCAGACTTTAGGGCGTTTAAGTGTGACGCCACTAAACTTTGGCTCCCCGTCGAGAGTCGTCGTTCTGACTGCAATTAAGTCTGAGCACACTGATTGTCTTTATGTGGAAAATGACATTAAAATCTGCCTGTCAGCTGCTTTGCAAAGTGGAACCGCAGCTATAGTTTAACGTAATTAGAAATAACACGTTAGCCATAAGATAAACAAAAAGGAAACAACCTGCTGCTCCTACATATTGTATGTTTATTTGGTACTTGTTGGTTAATAGATAAAGATTACTTTGATAGATCTCAAATCATCGAATCTTTAGGACTATTTTGTCTAAACCATGTCTGATTTGCCTGAAATTATGTTCTATAGCGTTAAAAAATGGATAATTATAAGAGATTTGTTCAGTTTCAATTTGGTGATATGTCAAATACTTACAGCGATTACTAAAAAAAAGCTACTTGATCCACTTTCAGCACTTTTTTTTTGCACATTTAAATCTGAATCTGTGTTTGAACAGTATCTCAGGAACTATTAAAGATAAATGCTGGAAATCTTCACTACTTTTTACTTATCATATCATCGATTCAGAACCTTAACGAGTTTCCTCCAATGCAGTTAATTGATGCACACATTGGAGTCAGAAAATTAAAATTGTATCCAGATAAAAATAAATAAAAAGCAACATTAGTTTATACCAGTGTTTTGTTTTTTATCGTACAGCTTGTCGTACCTGCTCCATTAGTCATGAAAGTTCAATAAAATTACTTTTTAAAATGTATTTTTTATGCTCTTTCCATGACGGTTTAAATGTTTATTCTCATATTTCAACTCATCCGTAATCAGAGACCGTTTGATCTACTTCTCCGATACTGCAGATTCAGAATCAAGGACATGATGAGAAATAATGATGAAAATTTCAGGCTTTTATCTTCAGTAGTTTCACAGATATTGTCGTTCAAACACAGCCTCAGAACACGGCAAAAAATGCAGATTGTAAATTCCGCAAATACCACCTTAAATATACGATGTTTATGATGTAAAAAAAAAAAGTTCTGAGTAAATCAGAGGTGATCGAGCAGATGAACCCTGTAGCTGGTTTTCTGGTTGTTAGGCTGTTGTTGTCATTATACCTGTGTGTGGACAAGCCTATTAGTGCCACTGTGTGCAGCGTTCGTGTGCGTCAGCCGCCTCTGGAAACAGTGGGAGTTGTGAGTTTTGTTATTTTGCAGGTCGGGGGCTGCAAACTTTCCCTGAACCAAAACTCCAAACACACTAATCTCAGGTTTGCTCATTCTCTTTGCAAATGTGCGAAGGAGCTAAAGTTGTGCAGAACAGATGTTAACTAGATGTTTTGAAAAAGAGGATTTAGCGACTGCGAGGCGTTCTGCAGCCGGTTTTTGTATTTATAATACAGGAGGAGGGAATCCTTTTGAAGAATCTCTCTCTTCTTTGGTCTGGAAAAGTTTGACGATCTCTAATTTATGGCATCATCGGCTCTGATATCGAATCGGGGCTTCCTTTAAAAGTGAACCACAGAGGCTAAAGCTGAATATGTTTAACATCATTGTGTTATTGTGTTCTTACATTTACATCCTTCAGAGCAGACAAGATAACTCGCTCTGGTGCGTCAGCCTCAACTGACAAAAAGTTGAATGCATTTTTTGATAAGAGATGAGATAAAACATCCAGAGAAACTCCTTTTATTAGTGCAGATGAGTTGCAGCGTCCTGGTGGAAACGCAAACAGGGGAAAGGTGAGCCGCCTGAGAGAGCAAATCAAAGACATTAAAAGAAGAAGAGAGCATCTTTTGATTCTCGCAAACAATCTTTACGGCTGTGAACGCCTCGCAGAGGTCAACAAATACATCTTCCAAAACAACCCAAATTACATTGTACTTTATCGCCGTGCTCTGCTTACTTAAATCTGACTGATGTAGTTTTGTTTGTGTGCTCTGTGACCCTGTGTGTTTTTTGTTTTTTTATTTTGGTTATGCAAACACAGAAAAATACTTATTATACTGCTGCTGTTAAAAAAAAAAAAGTTTGAGAATTTAAAAGAAATGTGTTTGATAGAGTTTAAGGGAAAAGATGCTTCTTATGTTTAGGGTTTTTCAGGTAAGTGGATGATGTTGCCTAGCAACAGGGCAACTTAGGCTCCACCCACAGGAAGTCAAATAAGGACCAGAAACATCCCCTGTTTATCCAGTCCAACTTAATGCTCTACTGTCTACACTGGACACACACAAAGAGAGATTTCTTTATTAGTAAGATTTCAACACCCATTACATTGAAACATCAACAAGGTATTGATTCTGTCAGCCTGCATCGTCTGCCTGATGTACAGTAGTTTAATCTTTAGTGCCACAGACCTTCAACAAGACCTGCATGAAATATTTAGCCAACGTCTCCTGCAGCATCATCCTGCAAAGTGCTGCGTCGGCCATATATTTATATACACATTCAGGGAGAAAAATAATCATGCTTTTACTGTTTAGTCATGATGAAAGACAACAGAGCAGCTGTCAGGATAACTTTGTGTCACTGTCAAATCCTCCCTGTGAGTATTAAACCAAAGTGATCAGAAAGGAATTGAACCTGTGTCACTGGTTGACACAGCAGTTAGTTTTCACTGCAACATGAAGTCCTGAACTTCTATGGAATCAGCTCAGAAACACTGTTTATGCAGAATGACACACTCACAATGTCATAAATTACAAAAAAGGACAAGAAATAGTTGATTTTCTTTGATTTTGATGATGTAAAAAAAACCTGGAATCAGTATGAACGACATTTTCCAAGTGCCCACAGGTGCTACCAATGGTGGGGAATAAAAGGTGTTTCTACATCCTATAGTTAACTTCTTAGATTTCTAATTTCTTGACGCTTGTCTCGTCTCAATTTTCTGGAGACGCAGCCTGCAGTTGAGCTGAATGTTTGTCATGTGACTGTTGGTCACAGCTGAGTCAGTCGTGACTTTTTAGTTGTGTTGAGCAGCTCAGAGTGTTTTCTGGTTCCTGCAATCCATTTTAAATTAAAGTCACGCAGAATAAAGGGGATTTGATGAAATACCGAGAATGGCACATCGCAGATGACTGTCTACAAGTACAATATGTGATCATTCTTTTTGTTTTTCTACAATAAATGGTGTAACCTTGATGACTTTCCAATAAAAAGATAACGAGCCTTTCAAATTCACTTTGTTTTTAGATTAAAAGGAATAAAGTGATTGAGAAATCGGGTGTTAGCAGGATGCCTCCGATGCTATAAAACTAGGAAATTACATTTAATTTCTTTATCTAGATTATATTAAATATGCACGAAAGATTTAGCATGAACCCATCGCTGTCATCGCCACACTGAGTTTGCATTGCAAACAATTCTGCTGCAGCAGCAACAGAATCTTTACCCAGAATTCCTGAGGATGAACATTTGCATCAGAAATGGCTTCATGTTTTGGAGACAATCCTCCTGCTGTTCTTGGCAAGTGGTGCTAAAGCTAAGCTAGCGACCCGCGGCTACGTTGGGAAAGAAAAAAAACAACCTAAACACTGTTGCAGCCTCGACAGCAGCTTCTGCCCTCTTCCCATTCAGGATCAGACCTCTGGTTCACCGTAAAGATGCGCCATAAGGAAGTTTGCATTATTCATGAGGTCGTATTCCAATTGGCTGAAAGTGAACCAGGGGCAGCGCCTCCAGCCAGTTGAAGTAGGCGCTCATGAATAATGCAGATTCGATGTAAATAGCTTCAGATACAGGCAGCTGGAGGACGAAAGGGAACCTGAGCTGTGAGGAAAAGATGGATTTGGAGGCTCTAAACAAGGTTTGCTGAAGTGAAATGTCACAGATGGATTTAAAATAGACTCATAAAACTGGATCTTTAAGATAATCTGGTCGTATTATGATCATCTCACGGCCTTCATCACATCAGAATGCTCCCAAAAGTCGTCCTCTTTGTGTTCGAACAAAGTTTGCTGACTGCCACATCGATCAGCTGCTTCAGGAGAACTCATAAAAATGAACGTACGTGATTGTAAATATTGGTATCTTGGGTTATGAGCCTCAGACAGGAGCCACGAGGTACCGAAAGGCCGACTCGCACTTCGTTGTTCTTTTCACGGGATTTGCTGACAATCTGAAAAACCTAAAACAAAGCCGGCCTCATCTGTTAGCGTGTGTCATATTGATATTACAACCCGATGCAGCGGCGCAGCGAGAGCAATGTTTCCTGACATCAATAGTGCTAAACAGTCCCGCCAAGCAAATACTATTTATCAGCGCAATTCATCAGCCGCTGCAGAAAAATGCTTTTTCTTCTCCACTTCTTCATTTCTTTTGATCCCCTTTATCTCTCTCCGATCACAATCAAGTCTGCAAAGCCTGGAGAGTTCTCCCACTGTCGATATCAATCAGTCACTCGGCCTCTCTTCTCGCTGCGCTCTCTCAGCGCCTCCCTGGGCTCAGTCTTAGTTCAGATATCAAATATTAATCAAGGCAGGTTGAGAAGCAGTTGATCAGCTGTCCCTTCATTGATCTGCCTGCTCCTCTCGGCACTCAAGTGTCCCCTGCAGTTGGAGCTATAATAAGCATTTGTAGTTTCAGAACTTACTTTTATTTAACTTTTTTATTTTTCTTTCTTTACTTCTGTCCATATTTTAGCTTCTTCTCTGCAGTGTGTATTTTTTTTGGCCCACTTCTGCTGTTAGTCGCTCACAAAGCAACATTTTTGAAAGCTGTGATATTTTAATTCCAAACTTCAAACCAAATTGTTGGAGAAGTCCATTCGGATTCAGACCGCTGAGCGCGCATCTGCACTAACCTTGGCAGCTTCTTGCCACTGACTAATGGGGAAAGTCCTGCAAGAGCTTTAATAATTCTCAGTGGACCCAGATTATTTAAATTCCATCTTGGCTGTGTCTTGGACTCATGCAGTGATTTATTTTCTTAACTTGCTTATCCCCTCTAAAGGGGGATGGAGGTGTCCCAGCACGCACCGAGCAGGACTCAGGGTCAGACCTCAGAATGCAAATCCAATTAGACGAAGCAACCGATAGACTGTTGGTCTGCTGTGACCCCAGGTGTTTGTTCTGGAACCTTTTTGGGGAATTTTACCTGCAAATGCACGAGTCCAGTTCTGGCTTTCAATCCTGGGCTTGTTGTTCCAACTAAAA
>NW_007578150.1:176270-179147 GCF_000690725.1 Stegastes partitus | reverse complement strand
TTTCATAGTGTTTCCATTGTGAAAACATGCAGAAAATGTGCTGAAAATGACCATCAGATGAGCTATTTGAGTCTAGAGTCATTGTCCCAGTTCAGTTTAACACTTGTTCACTGGCCTGTGCTCAATAAGCTTCATACCAGTCTCTGTCACAGTGCTCCTTTACCAGCTAAACTCCTGCTAAGCTCCCCGGTTGCCAACACAGAACTCTTTTAGTTGCTGCAGTATTACATAGAAAGCCAGATAGTACAGCTAATCTACAATACTTTAAGTGTGTGTTATCGAGGAAAACGGTGTCAGGTATTGACAGAAGGGGGAGCTTAAGAGCTTAACTGAGACATTCCAAGATGGCAGAAGAGGTGTGCTTGTTGAATTTAACCTCCTCTGAGTTAAACCAACCAGTGCTGACATCCACTATCAGTGTTTCACAGCTGCTCAGAAGTACCTCCACAGGACAGGGTACAGTTTTTCTTCTCTGAAAATGGCACTAAAAGAGGTTCTCCGTGGACTGTACCTGCCTTTAGAACAGTCTGCCCTCAAACAAAAAACAGCAGTGGAAAGCAGCCTAAGGTCAGCAGAGTCTCCATTTTAGTACAAACTGAAATATCTCAGCAGTAACAGGATTAGTTGTTAAAAAAAATAAAAAAAAAGTGTTACAGACACAGTGTTGGATTTTTGCCAATATTTTCCAGCTCATTTTGGCCAATTGTTGTTGCTACAACCAACATATGCTTTAATTGTTTCACCTGCTTGCAGAGAACTTCAGCTCTGTAGTGGAATGAACATTTTCTCATCTAATATTCTAACAGTTTAATAATATAATGCTCTGATATCATGAATATTCACTGGCAGATGCAGGAATGAAATACAATGCTTTAGAAAGTCACTGGGCAAAATAGGAAAACTGTTTCAACTCACCTGTTTAACACGTCCTGCTTTTTTGTTGTTGTATTATTTTCAAACCAAACTGTTAGCATGACCGTCTTCATCGTGGGCTGATGCTGCTATTTAGTTTAAAAGCCCAATATCATCGTGCATCTCTGACTGGTATTCATGGTCCCCAGAGGATGCATCCTAAAGACTTAATTATAAGAGTTTTATGACTGCTGTGTGTGTGTGTGTGTGTGTGTGTGTGTGTGTGTGTGTGTGTTTTTGTTGTAACTGACTGATTATTAGAGACCAAAACCCGATGTGTAGAACTGGCAGATATTTGCAGTAAAAGTGAAATAGGTGTTCAAAATTTAGAAAAAACACAAACTCCAACACAAAACTTTGCTGCGATGCTTTTGTTGAATTTATTTTTCATGTGTTTTATTGAAAGAAACCTTTTCAGTCTTTGCTTCAGGACATTAAATGAGATCAGGGTGGTGACGACTGACAGAGAACGATGAGCGCATCAGAGCCAAAGTCATGCGTTAATAATTAACTTATTTTATTGGATATCAATAATAAACAACAAAGATGTTTTAACATATGCTGAATATTGGATTGAATGAGCCAATATTCCAAACCAATAATCGATGGACTCCTATCTCGACGTTGGCTCTCTCTAGGGTTGGCATTTTTTTTTTGCTTTTCTCAAGTTTCACCAGATTGGCTGAGATGAAATCAGAAATCTGCACAATCTCTAGATGAATCTTCCCAAATACCGTCTCTCTAGCGCCACCATGAGGTGCATGTGTTCTGAGAAAAACACCTCAGCAGCTATGGGATGGACTGACATGAAGTCTGGTATGGATTGTCATGGTAACCTCATCTGGTCAGGCTGTTCATCTGACTTTTTATGCAGCTGATGACCAACAGTTTGTGTTTGGAGCTGATTACAGCAGGCAAATGGTAAAAGATCGGCACTCATACAGCGTCTTTTAGCTTTAGCCATGCTTTGCAAAGTGCTTTAAAGCCAATGGCGGCTACCATGCTACCTGTTTACCTACCAATGACACTTGGGGCTGATGGTTGACTCACCAATCTTGCAATTAGTGGACGACTTGCTCCATCAAATGAGTCTTGGCTAAACTAAGACGGTGAACATGCATAACAATCTTGTAATATTTTTGTCAGTATATGTGGCTCCATGTCGTGCTGTGTCTTTGTAGTCCCACTAGTCATTTGCAGAAAATGAGATTTACTGGAAACATCAGTGGTTTATATTTTGAATCTGCACCAACAGAGGAACACATGCTGCAGCTCTTGGCGTCTTCTGATTCCCAGCATCCTTTATATCACCATCTATGCACCTGCCTCATCACAAACAGAGGAAATGACTCGCAATGTGACACGATTAATGCAGAATCAGTTTTATTGGTAGGCGGGTTTTCACTGGTAGAACATTTTTAAAAGATGAAAAAGGTTTTTGTGTTGCGAGATAAATAAGAAGCAAGTAATAAGCAATAAAAAGGAAGAGAAGTATTTACAGTGTGCAGGAATGTGCAAATTATTCGCCTGAGAATGTGTAAACTCACACAGTATGTGGTGTAGACAGCTTGAGATGTGCAAAGGTGATGTGATGCTGACTTAGCTGGCTGATGTGATGAGCACTGTTTACTCTCTCAGGTTTGATAAAAGGAATTTTTAAAATCATCTTTCTGTTGCCCGCTGGTAAAGAGCAAGCTGCAGCAACAAGTGGAACCCAAGTCTTAATCCAGCCTGATGCACCAACCCTCAGCTCCTCAGATGTGACTGAAGGTGAAGTTGACATGAGCAGAGAGCTGCACTATGAAGCCAGATTAGTGGGTTAGCAGGTATGTTGAGCTCAAAACCAGAGTTTTCAGTGTCATGAAGGTGGCTCTCTTTTTACCTGGCTAGATCTCCATGGTAACTGATGCTGCGTAGCTAGATCTCCATGGTAATTGATGCTGTGGAGCTAGATCTCCATGGTAA